>NC_142507.1:28505666-28808500 GCF_057876585.1 Rhinolophus sinicus | reverse complement strand
CCTGAAATACCACTTGCAAGTTAATGACTTGCTAATGTAGTCTCAGCTCCATCAGGTTTGAACTTACCTGGTGGCAGACACTCTGCTCTGCCCCAGCCCATTCCTATTATGAGCAGTTCTCACTCCAAGAAAGTTATCTCCTACCTTGAGCCTAACTAGACCTTCCTGGGTCTTCTAACCCTTGGAGCTGATGCTTCCTCTCACGGTCATGTGTAATTGGTGTTTGCTTTAATGCATGACAGTCCTGGATATGCATATTACACACCTGATGGCATGGTTCTAATCATAGTAGTAGTTGCTCTTCTACATTAACACCTTTCAAGTTGTTGGTGAGCTTCTCTGTCTTTGCTTTGGAGCTGATTTCTTTTTTTTTTGGGGGGGGGGGTACTGGGGGGACTTAAATGAAGCACCTTATATTTATCTCTGTTAAATTTTATGTTTTCACGTTCAGACCATGAACTAATTCATTGTTTTAATCCTGATTCTGTCATCTAAAAATTCTGTTATTTCTCCCCACTTTCTTTTTTAAGACTTTATTTTATTTTATTCTTTTTTATTTTTTTTACAGTTTATTTCTTTATTTATTTTAATTAAAGTTCACTGAGGTGACAACTGTTAGTAAAGTTACATAGATTTCAGGTGTACAATTCTGTATTACATCATCTATAAATCCCATTGTGTGTTCATCACCCAGAGTCAGTTCTCCTTCCATCACCATATATTTGATACCCTTTAACCTCACCTACCATCCCCCTCCCCCCTTACCCTCTGGTAACCACTAAAGTATTGTCTGTGCCTATGAGTTTTTGTTTCTCATTTGTCTTGTTCTTTTCTCATTTTTGGTTTATATACCACATATCAGTGAAATCATACGGTTCTCTGCGTTTTCTTTCTGACTTATTTCGCTTAACATTATAATCTCAAGATCCATCCATGTTGTCACAAATCGTCCTATTTCATCTTTTCTTACCGCTGAATAGTATTCCATTGTGTATATATACCACAGCTTCTCTCTATTCATCTATTGAAGGACATTTTGGTTGTTTCCATGTCTTGGCCACCGTAAACAAAGCTGCAATGAACATTGGAGCACATGTGTCTTTATGTATAAATGTTTTCAGATTTTTGGGGTAGATACTAAAGAGAGGACTTGCTGGGTAATATGGTAATTCTATTTGTAATTTTTTGAGTAACCTCCACACTGCTTTCCATAGCGGCTTCACAAGTCTGCATTCCCACCAACAGTATATGAAGGTTCCTTTTTCTCCACAGCTTCTCCAACACTTGTTACTATTTGTCCTGTTGATGATAGCCATTCTGACTGGGGTGAGGTGATATCTCATTGTGGTTTTGATTTGCATTTCTCTGATGATTAGTGATGTTGAGCATTTTTTCATATGTCTATTTGCCATTAGTATGTCCTCTTTGGAGAAATGTCTCTTCAGGTCCTCTGCCCATTTTTCAATTGAGTTGTTTGTTTTCTGGTTATTGAGTTGCATGAGTTCCTTGTACATTTTGGATATTAGCCCCTTATCGGAGGCACTGTTTGCAAACATTCCCATTCAGTTGCTTGCATCTTTATTTTGTCGATGGTTTCTTTTGCTGTGCAGAAGCTTTTAAGTTTCATATAGTCCCCTTCATTTATTTTACCTTTTACTTCCCTTGCCTTTGGAGTCAAATTCATAAAATGCTCTTTGAACCCAAAGTCCTTAAGTTTAGTACCTATGTTTTCTTCTATGCAGTTTATTGTGTCAGGTCTTATGCTTAAGTCTTTGATCCATTTTGAATTAATTTTGGTACATGGTGACAAATAGCAGTCCAGTTTCATTCTTTTGCACGTGGTTATCCAATTCTCCCAGCACCATTTATTGAAGAGGGTTTCTTTGCTCCATTATATGTTTTTAGCTTCTTTGTCAAAAATTATCTGTCCATATTTATGTGGTATTATTTCTGGGTTCTCAATTCTATTCCATTGGTCCATGTGTCTGTTTTTCTGCCAATACCATGCTGTTTTGATTATTGTAGCCCTGTAGTACAAGCCAAAGTCAGGAAGTGTGATACCTCCATTATTGTTCTTTTTTCTTAAGATTACTTTGGCTACTCGTGGTCTTTTGTGATTCCAAACAAATCTGATGATTTTTTGTTCTATTTCTTTAAAAAATGTCATTGGGATATTAATGGGGATTGCATTGAATCTGTATATTGCTTTGGGTAATATGGCCATTTTAACTATGTTGATTCTTCCAATCCATGAGCACGGAATGTCTTTCCATTTCTTTGTGTCTTCTTCAATTTCTTTCAAAAGTGTCTTATAGTTTTCAGCATATAGGTCTTTCACATCCTTGGTTAAGTTTATGCCTAGGTATTTTATTCTTTTTGCTGCAATTGCAAAAGGAATTTTTTTTTTTTTTTTTTTTGTATTTCTTTTTCTGAGATTTCATTGTTAGTATATAGGAAAGCAATGGACTTTGGTACGTTGATTTTGTAGCCAGCAACTTTACTGTATTCATTGATAGTTTCTAATAGCTTTTTGGTGGAGTCTTTAGGGTTTTCTATATATAACATCATGTCATCTGCAAAGAGTGATAATTTAACTTCTTCATTCCCAATTTGGATGCCTTTTATTTCTTTCTCTTCCCTGATTGCTCTGGCAAGGACTTCCAAGACTATGTTGAAAAGCAGAGGTGATAGGGGACAGCCCTGTCGTGTTCCTGAACATAGAGCAAAGGGCTTCAGTTTTTCTCCATTAATTATGAGATTAGCAGAGGACTTGTCATATATTCCCTTTATTATGTTAAGGTATTTTCCTTCTATACCTATTTTATTAAGTGTTTTAATCATAAATGGATGTTGTATCTTGTCAAATGCTTTTTCTGCATCAATTGATATAATCATATGATTTTTGTCCTTTATTTTATGTGATGTATCACATTGATGGATTTGCGTATGTTGAACCATCCTTGTGCCCCGGGGATGAACCCCACTTGGTCATGATGAATAATCTTTTTAATGCATTGTTGTATTCGATTTGCTAGAATTTTATTTAGGATTTTTGCATCGGTATTCATTAGAGATATTGGTCTGTAGTTTTCTTTTTTTGTGCTGTCCTTACCAGGTTTTGGTATCAGGGTAATGTTGGCCTCATAAAATGAGTTAGGGAGTACTGTCTCTTCAGTTTTTTGGAAGAGTTTGAGCAGGATTGGTATTAGATCCTCTTTGAAGGTTTGGTAGAATTCACTAGTGAAGCCATCTGGTCCCGGACTTTTGCTTTTGGGAAGGTTTTGGATGACTGATTCAATTTCATTACTGGTGATCGGTCTGTTTAGATTGTCCAGTTCTTCATGGTTCAGCCTTGGAAGGCTATATGTTTCTAAGAACTTGTCCATTTCTTCTAGGTTGTTGAATTTGGTGGCATATAGTCCTTCATAGTATTCTTGGATGATCCTTTGTATTTCTGTGGTGTCCGTGATAACTTCCCCTTTTACGTTTCTGATTTTGTTAATCAGTGTCTTCTCTCTTTTTATCTTAGTAAGTCTAGCCAAGGGTTTGTCAATTTTGTTAATCTTTTCAAAGAACCAGCTCTTTGTCACATTAATTTTTTCTATGTCTTTTTGTTCTCTATTTCATTTATTTCTGCTTTAATTTTTATTATTTCCTTTCTTCTGCTGACCTTGGGTTTTACTTGTTCTTCTTTTTCTAGTTCTTTAAGGTGTAACATGAGGTTATTTATTTGGGAGTTTTCTTGTTTCTTGAGATAGGCCTGTAATGAGATAAATTTCCCTCTTAAAACTGCTTTCGCTGCATCCCAGAAATTTTGGTAGGATGTATTTTCATTCTCATTTGTTTCTATGTATATTTTGATCTCTCCTCTAATTTCTTCTTTGACCTGGTCATTCTCTAAAGCTGTGCTGTTTAATCTCCATGTATTTGGGGTTTTTCCTGCTTTCTTTTTGCAGTTGATATCCAGTTTCAAAGCCTTGTGATCAGAGAATATGTTTGGTATGATTTCAATCTTCTTAAATTTGCTGAGGCTGGTTTTATGTCCCAATATAGTCTTTCCTTGAGAATGTTCCATGTGCACTAGAAAAAAATGTGTACTCTGATGTTCTAAGATGAAGTGCTCTATAAACTTCAATTATGTCCATTTCATCTAATGTGTCATTTAGGGCTGCTATTTCACTATTTATTTTCTGTTTGAATGATATATCCGTAGCTGTCAATGATGTATTTAGATCCCCTAGTATAATTATGTTTTTGTCAATTTCTCCCTTTAGTTCTGTTAGTAGTTGCTTGGTATATTTCGGTGCTCCCTGATTGGGGGCATAAACATTGATGACTGTTATATCTGCTTGTTCTGTAGTCCCCTTTACCATTATGAAATGTCCATCTTTGTCTCTTGTTATCTTTTTCACCCTGAAGTCTGTTTCATCTGGTATCAGTATGACTACACCTGATTTTCTCTTGATACCATTTAGTTAGAGTGTCAATTTCCACCCTTTCACTTTGAGTCTATGCTTGTCCTTGTAGCTGAGATGTGTCTCTTGGAAACAGGAATGGTTTGATTCAGTTTTTTTATCCAATCTGCTACTCTGTGCCTTTTTAATGGTGAGTTCAGTCCATTTACATTTAGGGTGATTATTGATATGTGAGGATTTCCTATCATTCTATCTTTAGTTTTCTGGTAAGACTGTTTCTCCATTGTTTCTTTGCCTTTCTGTTGTTTTCTATTATATCTGTGCGGTTGTATTCTATGATGTTTCCCTCTGTTTCTTCTTTTATTACAGTGTATGTTTCAGTTCTGGATTTCTTTTTCAGTGGTTACCATTAAGTTTATTTAAAACAAAGTTTGATATTTAGAGTATTCCATTTTCTTCAGCATGCCTACTTTCTCCATTTCCATATTCTGGTTCAGGCCTTTACTCTCCCCCTTTTTATATTTTGGTTGACACAAATTGTCCCTATTGATGGTGGTCGAATAGCCTCCTTTAGTATTTCCTGTAGTGCAGGTCGTGTATTAGAAAATTCCCTCAGCTTCTGTATGTCTGGAAAGGTCTTTATCCTCCTTCATATCTAAAGGGTATTTTTGCTGGATATATTATTCTTGGCTCATAATTTCTCTCTTTCAATAGTTTGAATGTTTGGTTCCACTCTCTCCTGGCTTGTACAGTTTCTGCTAAAAAATTTGATGATAATCTAATTGGCTTTCCTTTGTAGGTTACTGTTTTCTTTTCCCTGGCTGCCTTGAGGATTCTTTCTTTGTCGTTGATTTTTGACAGCTTCAATACAATGTGCCTTGGAGAAGGCCTGTTGGGGTTGAGGTAATTAGGTGTTCTATTTGTTTCTTGGATTCGATGATCCAGTTTCCACAAGTTTGGGAAGTTCTCATCGACTATTTGTTTGAATATACTCTCTGTTCCCTTCTCTCTTTCTTCTCCATCTGGTATGCCCATTATTCTTATATTGCTCTTTCTGATGGAGTGAGAAAGTTCTTGTAGATTCTTTCATTTCTTTTAAGTCTCAAGTCTATTTCTTCTTCCATGCATGTAATTTCCAAGTTTCTATCTTCAATGTCACTGATTCTTTCCTCCATCTGGTCAACTCTACTTCTTAAGCTGGCTGTTTCATTCATTTTTCTCTATTGAGTTCTTAATCTCCAGAAATTCTATTTGGTTCTTTTTTGAAATTTCAATCTCTTTGGTAAAATATTCATGTTGTTCTTTGATTGTGTTTCTGAATTCATTAAATGGCCTTTCTGTGTTTTCTTGCATCTCGTTGATTTTTTTCAGAACTGCAATCTTGAATTCTCTGTCATTTAAATCACATATTGCCATATCTTTTAAGTTAATTTTCTGGAGACTTTTCACTTTCTTTCTGAGCTTTGTTGTTGCCTTGGTTATTCATGGCAATTAATGATTTATTATTTCTCTTCCTAGACATCTACAGATGTTTGTTCTGCAACAGGTTGATAAGAAAATGTCTTTCTTTTGTTTTCCAGTATGTTTTTGTAGAATGTTTTATTTTCTCTTCGACTGCAGCCTTTTTTTCTCTCTCACTCTAACTTATTGTTTTCTCTGCACTATTCCAGCTCTCACACAATGGGGGAATTCCCTGGAAGGCGGCTTCTCCTTGTGACCTGTTTGCCTGGGTAATAGGGCGTCACGTCCATGTGAGGATGTGGAGAGCTTTTGACGTTCCAAAGCTCTTCCTCACCAGATTCAGAGCCTGTGTGTTCCAGCGCTTCTGTTGACTCCTGCAGGGATCCGCCCAGATAGGTGGGGACAGGGGCGGGGTGAGTTGTGAGAGGTGGCCTAGGCAATGGCGGCAGCCACCATCACAGCCAGTCCTGCTTCCACAGCTCACGCCCTGTGGGGACAGAGCCCCAGAGAGTAGTTTACAGGCTCTCGGCCTCACGTGGAAAGGTACTGGCTCGGGTAGTGGATGGCCGTCAGCTGTGGCTGATTGGCCATCAGCTGTGGCCGGTTAGCCGATTGGCCGCTAGTATAACTGCTGCGGCTACAGAGGAGAGCCGAGGATTCCCAAGGAGCCAAGAAGAGCGGAAGAGAGTAGAGAAACAGAGTCGAGGAGCGTGGAGGAGAGTCGTAGGTCGGTTGGCGGAGGAGCGGACGGCAGGTCGCGCGTCCGGTGGGCCCAGCCTCCAGTGAGACTACAGTGCTATGACTCCCCTACCTATGGCTCCGTGGGTGTTCCTTTTTGGCCTCACCATATCCTGCGTTCTTGTGTGGGGAGCGGGAGCAGAGACCCCGCCGGCCGCCCCGCCCAACAAATGGTGCAGCGAGCAGGGTATGGTGTCGGCTGAAACTCTCTGGAATATACTGGAGCAGTTTACACGTATAAAAGCTCAGCTTCGTAAGCAGAGTACGGTGCCGGCCAACACCTACCGAAGCGTGGTAGAGCGGTTTGTGCGTGTGTGAGCCCAGCTTTGGAATGCCCGTGAGGAGCGACACCAGGAACGGGAAGCATGGTCTGCCTGGGAGACTCAAGCCTCCAGCTGGCACACCACCCTCTTGGCCATGGAAGGCATTGTCCTTTTGTTGATCTGCTGCGGCCTTAAGCTCCGAGGGTGGTGGGCATCTTACACTGAGGCCTCCACCCACTCAGACACCTGGCGTGGCGAGCAAGATTCCGACCAGGTAGGAATGGAGTCTGACTCTGGGCAGGAGGACGTGTGGCCCCCACACAGTGTATGGTGTTCGGTGGCCACTGTTCTCAGGAGTTGGACCCCCAAGGAAAGGTTGGAGGACATGGACGGCTCTCCGACCAGTGTGGAGAGGGCCCTGCAGGCTCTCGCTGAGCGGTTGCCGGAGGAGGAGAAGGCTACAGCCGGCCGCGTGGGCTGGATGTTCCTCACGGCCTTGAGTCTCAACACGGAAAATGCACTTAATGAAATGGCCCAGGTGCCTGACCAGGTGTCCCGGTTGGAAGCGCTGGAAGCCCGGGTCCGCCTGTTAGAACAGGGTCCCCAAGGTGGAGACTCTGAGGCAGAGGTGGAGGAAGTGAGTGGAGATAATGTAGCTCCCAACCCCCAAGCCTGGCCAATCTTGAAGCAAAGGGTAAAACGTGAGCAACCTTTGGGCCCCGTGGGCGTTGCTGCAGCAACCCAGCTGTGACTGAGTTCACGACCTACACCCCATACACTCCCACTGAGCTGCAGGAGCTAGGGAGGCAGTACAGACAGCGCCCTGGAGAGCCAGTCTCTGCTTGGCTATTACGTTTATGGGATGAGGGAGCAGACAGCATTCTCTGCTCCCCAGGCGAGATGGAAAAGCTAGCCTTCGTGACAGCGCATCCGTCCCTGCTACAAAGGTTACAAAACTGCCATAGATTGGCCAACAACCAGGGCAACCATTCTCTAATGGCATGGCTCACTGCTGCGGTACGCACAGTATGGGGACAGGCTGGCAAGCTGCCAGACACTGTGAGTCAATGGCAGTCATATACAGAACTTACGCAAATAATCCATGAAATGGGTATGAGACATGCTATTTTTAACCTCAACATGCAGGGCCCAGATGACGAGCTTTTAACTGCCAGCATGAGAGATCTGGTTTTGGATACTGCACCTGCGAGTGCTTTTGGATCCTTGGTTGCTATTCTTACACCGTATGTAGGGCGACGGATCCATGAAGTTACAACTGCCATGGCCACCCTAGGGGATGTTGAAAGCCGGAGGCGAAGGAAGTTAAGACAGGAGGTCCGCACAGTTGAGACCTGGAAGCCCAAACCAAAGGTAAAGGGACGAGGTCGCGGGCCTCAGAGAGTAACACGCGCACAGATGTCGCATGATCTCATGGCAGCAGGGGTCGATAGGAAGAAAATAGACCGACAACCCAATGCACTCCTGCTTGAACTTTGGAAACAGTTGTGTCCGGAACAATTCCGGAGAAGCATAAAGGAGGAGTCTGGCAAAGTGCGACCCGTGTCCCTCCAGGACTTCATGCAGCCACTTGAAGCTGACTCCTTTCAGCTTGAGTAGGGGTGGGGCCAAGGTACCCGGTCAGAGGGGACGAGCAGGGACCGGAGGCCCCACGTGGAACTGTCCATACATTGGTCCCCTTCTAATGTGCAGAGGGTTCTGGCTCTAGTTGACACTGGCGCCGACTGCAGTCTCGTTTATGGGAATCCAGAACTGTTCCCTGGACCAGCAATCTGCATTGATGGCTACGGGGGAAAAACTGACTGTGAATGCCGTTTCCTTACCACTGGGTATAGGAAGGCTTCCTCCTCGCACCTACAAGGTTTATGTCTCTCCCGTTCCAGAGTATATTCTAGGGGTGGACGTGCTACATGGCCTCAGCTTACAGACGTCGGTAGGAGAGTTCCGTCTCCGGATCGGGTGGTGAAAGCGGTGACACGCGGGCATGCTCACTACCCGTCCTCAAGTGTTGCCACAGCCCTGGCATGTGGTTACAGTGCGACAGTACCGCCTGCCAGGAGGACAGGAGGAGATTGGTCGTACAATATTGGAATTGGAAAAGGCACATATTGTGAGGCCAACGCACAGTCCCTTTAACTCCCCAGTATGGCCTGTCAAGAAGCCAGATGGGACCTGACGAATGACTGTGGACTATAGGGAGTTAAATAAGGTGACGCCACCCTTGCATGCTGCAGTGCCTTCAATTCATGATTTAATGGATCGTCTGAGTGTCCGCCTGGGGAAATATCACTATGTAGTGGACTTGGCCCTGGCAGGTCAAAAGCCCCCACTGTCGGTGGTTGGGCCTGATAGCCCCATGGAGGGCCGGTTTGACTCATGATTTGCAAGTGATGCCAGGGGTGGTGGCTGAGTGGCCACCGCAAGTGACTGTAGTATACAGAGGTCCCGATACCGAGATGATTTTGCGAGGAAACTATGTGTTCTCACTATGGCCTATTATGGGGTCCCCTGTTCTGTTACATGTTGAAACTATGCAAGGGACCCCAAGTACTGCCATAAAGGTCTGGTACCACAAACCGGGAAAGGTCCAGTGGCAGCGACCCTCCTTTCCCAGGACAAAAAGCTAGCATGTATCCTCCCTGATGGAAGGGATTTGCCATTGTTGGTTCTTAAGACTACTGTTTCTTTTCATCCGTAGGTGTCAGTAGGCTAATATGGCACAGGGACCCTCACGGAAGATGCTTGTCGCGTAGATTGTGAGGCGAGACCCTGTAGGGGTGGAGTGTGGGGATAGAGCCACAGAGAGTAGTTTACAGGCTCTCGGCCTCACGTGGAAAGGTGCTGGCTTGGGTAGTGGATGGCCGTCAGCTGTGGCTGATTGGCCATCAGCTGTGGCCAGTTAGCCGATTGGCCGCTAGTATAACTGCTGCGGCTACGGAGGAGAGCCAAGGATTGCCGAGGAGCCGAAGAGAGCAGAAGAGAGTAGAGAAACAGAGTCGAGGAGAGTGGAGGAGAGTCGTCGGTCGGTTGGCGGAGGAGCGGACGGCAGGTCGTGCGTCCGGTGGGCCCAGCCTCCAGTGAGACTATAGTGGTATGACTCCCCTACCTATGGCTCCATGGGTGTTTCTTTTTGGCCTCACCATATCCTGCCTTCTTGTGTGGGGAGCGGGAGCAGAGACCCCGCAGGCCGCCCCGCCTGAAAAATGGCGCAGCGAGCAGGGTCTCTCGCTCGACAAATGGCGCAGCAAGCAGTGTCTCCCGCACAACACGCCCCTTTGCTGGAACTAGTTGGGCTGCGAATCTGTGTCTACGGACCACAGTTCTCAGAACTGCAAATATTCTGTTCTTAAATCTGACACTGCTACTGTTCCACTTCTAGCACTGGACAGGTAGGGGTTGTGTGAGCTGTGGGAGGGTAGGGAGGGGTCGGCTAGTCTCAATGCCTAAGGCTTCTGTTCTCTGCGGCAGTGAGGGCTTAAACCATTGTTTTCAGCCTTCTTTCCTCAGTCTTTACTCAGGTCTCTGCCGTTAGAGTTGGGTTCAACCATGTTGTTTGTTGTCCCCTCAGCCCTGTGGGCCATAAACGGAGCCCTAGTAGTCCGAGTTCTTCCGTCTCTTGCAGCTGCGGTAGTTCCAGGATGCAACGAGCTTGAAGCACTGAGCTCGGTCTGCATCCTGCGCCCGCGCGGCCCCATCACCGCACTTCTCCCTTCCCTCCTTCCCTGCTCACGCAATAGTTTGCCCACCTTTACGTGAATTCAGTAGTGAGCCTCTTCGTCTTGCCTGTCTGCTGTGCAGGGCGTCCTTTGTGGAGTTATAATTTTTCAATTTGTTGTAAATTCCAGGGGAGATTTCCCTAGGATCACCTCACGCCGCCATTTTTGATGCTGTCACCCCGACTTTATTTTTTACAGCAGTTTTAGGTTTACAACAAAATTGAGGAAGGCACAGAGATTTCCCATATACCTTCTTCCTCACACATGCAAGCCTTCCCCATTATCAACATCATTCACCAGAATGGTACATTTTTGCCAAGGATGAACCTGCATTGACACATCATAATCATTCAAGTCGACAGATTACATTAGGTTTCGTTCTTTGCATTGTACATTCTATGATTTTAACAAAAATATTATTACATATATCCATCATTATGATATCATACATATTTTTACTACTTTCAAACTCTGCTAAAAAAAAATGAAAGAAAAAATGCCTATTCATGGCCTCTGCCACACCCTGACAACCACTGAACTCTTTTTTTGTCTCCATAGTTTTGCATTTTCCAGAATGTCTTATAGTTGGAATCAAACAATATGTACCCTTTTCAGAGCTACTTCTTTCACTTAGTCATATGCATTTAAAGTTCCTCTATGTCTGTTCATGGCTTGATTGCTCATTTATTTTTGGTGTTGAGTAACATCCCATTGTCTGCATGTAGCACAGTTCATTTATCTATTCACCTTCTGAGGGCATCTTGGTTATTTCCAAGTTTTGGTAATTATGAATAAAACTGCCATAAACATTCACGTGCAAGTTTTTGCTAATATTTTGTGGATCTTTGCATACATGTTGAAGAGTCAAATTGGTTTGTATTTTTCCTTTCTTGTAATATTTTGTCTGGTTTTGGTATTAGGTTAATACCTCATATAATAAAATAGGAAGTATGCCCTCTGCTTCTATTCTCTGAAAGAGATTGTAGAGAATTGGCATAATTTCTTCCTTAAATGTTTGGTCCAACTTGCCAATGAACCCATCTGAACCTGGTGCCTTCTGTTTTGGAAGATTTTTAATTATTGATTCAATTTCTCTTAATGGAAATAGGCCTATTGAGATCATCCTTTTCTAGTGTGACTTTGGCAGATTCTTTTAAGAAATTGGTCCGTTTTATCTAGGTTATCAAATTGGTGGGAATAGAGTGTTCGTAGTATTCTTTAGTATCCTTCTGATGTCCATGGGATTTGTAGTGGTGCTCTCTCTTCATTTCTGATATTAATAATTTGTGTCCTCTCTCTTTTTTTCTTGGTTAGCCTATCTAGAGGCTTATAGATTTGGTTGATCTTTTCAAAGGAGCAGCTTTTGATTTCATTGATTTTCTCTGTTGATTTCCTATTTTCAATTTAACTGATTTCTCCTCTAACCCTTATTATTTCTTTTCTTCTGCTTACTTTGGATTTAGTTTGTTCTTTTTCTACTCTATTAAGGTGGAAACTTAAATTACTGATTTTAGGTTATTTATTTCTAACATATGTATTCAGTAGTATAAATTTCTCTCTAAGCACTATTGTTGCTACATCCTACGCATAAATTTCTTCTATGATCCATGTATTATTTTGAAGTTTATTCTTTAATCTCCATGTATTGTGGGATTTTCCAGTTGTCTTTCCCAGTTATTAAATTCTAGTTTAATTCCACTGGAAGCAAACACTGTATACGAAGTCTGACAATTAAATTCGAAAATTTGTTGCAACAATGTTGCTAACCTTTTTCTGATATCAGGGGGATTATTCATTATGAATTTGTACCAATTGGACAGTTAACCAAGTTTAGTATTTGCAAGTAAAAAGTTAGACGACCTGAATTTTTCGCCAACAATTCATGGCTCTTGCATCATGACAATGCACCACCTCACAGGGCACTGTCTGTGACGGAGTTTTTAGCCAGTAAACAAGTAACTGTATTGGAACACCCTCCCTACTCACCTGATCTGGAGCCCAATGACTTTCTTCCTCATGTGAAGATAAAGGATATATTGAAAGGAAGACATTTGGATGACATTCATTACATCAAACGTAATAAGACAACAGCTCTGATAGCCATTCCAGAAAAAGAGTTCCAAAATTGCTTTGAAGGGTGGACTAGGCGCTAGTGTCAGAGCATAGCTTCCCAAGGGGAGTACTTTGAAAGTGACTGTAGTGATATTCAACGATGAGGTATGTAGCATTTTTTGTAGGATGAGTTCATGGACTTAATTGTCCGACCTCGTAGTTTTTATTCTTTTAAATTTGTTAAGATGTGTATTATGGCCCAGACTGTGGTCTGTCTTGGTGAATGTTCCATGTAAGCTTGAGAATGTGTAGTCAGCCATTGTTGGATGAAGTAGTCTATAGATATCAGTTACATTCAGTTGATTGATAGTGTAGTTGTGTTCAACTATGTCCCTGCTGATTTTCTGCCAGCTGGATATATTCATTTCTGAGAAAAGGGGTGTTGAAGTCTCCGACTATGATAGTAGATTTACAGTTCTGTTTTTGTCGCATGTAGTTTGATGCTTTGTTGTTAGATACATACACATTAAGAATCGTTATGTCTTCTTGGAGAATTGACCCTTTACCAGTATATAATGTTCTTCTTTATTCCTGATAACTTCCCTTACTTTGAAGTTTGCTCTGTCTAGAATTAAAATAACTTCTCCTGCTTTCTTTTGATTCGTGTTAGCAAGGTATTTTACAGTATCATGTTACCATAATACCATAATGATGTTGTTAGTTTAGCATGATACAGTAGCCTCCCCCCCTCATCTACAGAGGATACATCCCAAGACCTTCAGTGGATCCCTGAAGCTACAGCCACAGACAGTACCGAACCATATGTGTGTGTGTGTGTGTGTGTGTATAAATATATATGTATGTATGTGTATATATATATATATATATATATATATATATATATATGTTTTCTGTTCATATCTTCCACTCACAATTTTAATGCCTTTCTGCCTTTTCCATCTTACCTAATCATGCACTGTGGCTGTAACTTCTGCAGTTTGAGGTGTAGCAGCAAAACTAATACAGATTTCTTTTTTCTTCACAGCTAGCAGATTCATTCTTTTTTTTTTAATTTTTTGAAAAACAAAAGCCAAGTTTATTTGTTCATTTCTTGCATTTGAAGTACTCCTCAATGACATCCTTGGCCTGAGACTCTTTGCCATAATCCTTAACCACCACACAACTGCAAGCAACCACTTTACGGGGCTTTCCCTCTCTGTCGATTTTACAGAGGCCTCCCCATTCCCCTAGTTTCTTGTTGTCATCAACCTTAATTAGATTGATTTGGTGTTCAGCACAGAGGTCCTCCACCAACTTGCCGTACATAGGTTCATCGCAGTTGGATGCAAGTACACAAAGATGGGCTTGGCGCTTGTCTAAGGCTTTGGCAGCTTCGCGTATTCCACGTGCTAGGCCATCGTGGATGAGGGCGGTCTTCAGCACCTCTGGTAAAGCAGTATTGAAGTCCATTACACCTCCAGCAGCAATGCCTTCCTCAGCCATGGAGGTGGATTATGGCGGATAGAGCCGAATCTTGAATGCACCCAAGCCTCTGCCTCCACGCTACTCAGTGGCGGCAGGGAAAGAGCAAATTCATTCTTACTGTGGATCTTAGCAATCTCACCATATGATTTTTTTTTTTTTTTTCTTATTTAGTTGAGAACTCTCACCTTTTCACCTAAATGAAGTACTTTTCTTTGGCATCAAATTGTCAGCATCACTATTCTTGTGCTTTGGAGCTATTACTGAGTAAAATAAGGGTTACTTGAACACAAGCATGGTGATACTGTGACAGTCAATCTGATAGCCAAGATGGCTACTAAGTGATTAATGGGTATGTAGCGTATACTCGCAGGGTGGATGTGCTGGACAAAGGGATGATTCATGTCCTAGGCAGGAATGGAGCAAGGTAGCACAAGATTATCAGTCTGCTCAGAATGATGCACAATTTGATACTTATGCATTATTTATTTCTGGAATTATCCATTTAATATTTTTGGACCAAGTTGACCATAGGTAACTGAAACCATGGAAAGTGAAATTGTGGTTAAGGGGAGACTATTGTATGTTTTTCTCTATGCTTTTACTTTTAATCTATATGTGTCTTTATATTTAAAGTAGACAACATATAGTTGGGTCATCTTTTTTGATCCACTCAAACAATCTGTCTTTTAAATGGTGCATTTAGACCATTGGCATTCAAAGTGATTAGCAATAGTTAGATTAATATTGACCACATTCATTACTGTTTTCTGTTGTTGCCTTTGTTTTTTGTTTCTTTGTTGTCCTCCACTCCTTTTCTGCCTTCTGTGGTTTTAATTGAGCATTTTGTATAATTCAATTTTCTCTCTTAACATATCAGTTGTACTTTTTAATCTTTTTCTAGTGAGAGTTTGCAATATAGAGTTATAACTAATCCAAGTCCACTTTCAGTTAACACTGATTTCACAGGTAGTGTGAGTACCTTATAATAATTCTAATTCTTTTTCCATCCCTTGTATCACTACGGTCATTCACTTCACTTATATCTAAGTATATGTATATGTTTATATATATATATATATATATATATATATATATATATATATGTTTATATATATATATATGTGTGTGTATGTATGTATATATATATGTATATGTGTATATATATATATCATACACATACACCAGGGGTGCCAAAAAATGTTTACACATGACTTGTATTCATCTTTTGTTATTGGTATATATTGAGTATTACAATTTTAATACAGTTTCTTCCTTTCTTAAAATGTGTATACATTTTTTTGGCGCCCTCTGTATATACCGTGTTTCCCCGATAATACGACCTAGCTGGACAATCAGCTCTAATCTGTCTTTTGGAACAAATATTAATATAAGACCTGGTTTTATATTATATTCCATTCCATACCATACCATACCGTGGTACCTTGGTTTTCTAACGTAATCCGTTCCAGAAGACCACTCGAGTTCTGAAATGTTTGAAAACAGCCGACAGCTAGGCCTCAGGATCTTGCACTCAGCGAAAGCCATGTGACATGTTCAACTTCCGAGGCGTGTTCGAAAACAAAAGCATTTACTTCTGGGTTTACGGCATTCGTAAACCGAAATGTTCGTCAATGGAGACGTTCTAAAACCGAGGTACTACTTTATTATATTATATTGTATTGTATTATATTATATTATTATATTGTAATATATTATATTATACCCAGTCTTATAGTAAAATAAAACCCAGTCTTATATTAATTTTTGCTCCAAAAATTGACTTATTTTCGGGGAAACACGGTATATAAACACATATACACATATGTAAGATATATACATAAGCATACATAATCTAATGCATTGTTGCTATTATTATTTTGAACAAATTGTTATGTTAGATCAATTAAGAATTAAAATAAAAGTTTTCATTTTACCTTTACTTATTCTTTCTTTAGTCTCCCTTTCTTTACATTGATCTGAGTTTCTGACCCATATTATTTTACTTCTCTCTAAAGAACTTCTTTTACCATTTCTTGCAACGCAGTTCTACTGGCAGCACATTCCCCTAATGTTTGTTTGTTTGTTTGTTTGAGAAAGTCTTATTTCTCCTTCACTTTTAAAGGATAATTTCACTGAGTACAGTATAGTAGGTTGGTGGGTTTTTTCTCTCAACACTTTAAACATTTCACTCCATTCTCTTCTTGTTTACATGGTTTCTGAGGAGAAGTCAGATGTAATTCATAGCTGTGTTCCTTTACAGGTAAGGTGTTTATTTTCCTCTGGCTTCTTTCAGTATTTTTTCTTTATCTTTCATTTTTTGTAATTTGAAAATGTTTGGCTAATTGTAGTTCTTTTGGCATCTATCCTGCTTAGTGTTCTCTGAACTTCCTGGATCTGTGGTTTGGTGTTTGACATTAATTTGAATGTTGAGTGCCTCGGCTGAATGTGGAGATGGAGGTGATTACAGGAGACCCTGGTGGATTGTTGCACAGGCAGATCGAAGTACAAGACTAGAGTCCGGGGAAGGGTGGTAATGACGTACTAATAAGTATCTGCACTGCAAATCAAATGCTGCAGGCACTGAGTGCTAGCCCTGCATGTCCAAAGCAAAAAACTTGCATCTAGCAGAATAGCTTGTGGAATAACACTTTCAATCTATGCAAGAACATGAAAAAATACCAGGGTAAGTCCCTAAATTTTTGGTTGTTGTTGCAAGTAACCTCATACATTGAGTTAGGTCAAAACCCATGATATTATGAAATAATCCAGGCAGACTGTTCATTTTATTCTTGGCCATGTTTATTTAGCCATGTCTAGCACAAGATGGAGTACAGAGTTGTGAGCACCAGGAAACACAGGTTCTTGATGCCACCAAAAAGTGTGGTCTGAGGCAGGCTAAGAATCCTCTGAGCTTCAAACGATTCATCTGTGAGATGAAAACCTAGGGGAAAATCACCACAGTTCCTTCTAGCACTAACTAAAAGTCTGGATTTTTTTTTTTTTTAGCTATGTAAAGAATTGAAGTAGTGATCATTTCTTTATCAGAAGATTGCTTCCTCTTGAAAAGTAAGTCACTTAATAAAAAATTATTTACATTTACTTAAGAATTTAGAACATCTGATAAGGCATTAATTTATTTTAGATTTAATGATCCATTTTCATAATAAAAATCTAAGTACTCAAAGTGTGTATTTGCTTAAGAAATTGCTGAAAGTACTCTAGCTCTGCTTTTGAAATTTTTCTCCGCCCCCTATTTGTTAGAGAACTAAATCCAAGATCATCTGGAAAATTGGCTTTGTGCACTAATAGGTCATGTGATTCCTGCCCTTCCTCCACCTCAGTGCTCAGGGAGTCCCTGCACACACTGTTCAGTAAACAACTTCAGAGAACCAGGCCTGCTGTTTCATTCACAGAGTATTTGGAAAGGGCTGTTTTTGTGTAGCTTTGACTTACTGGCTGAAGTAGAATGGAGAATTAGTGTTTGTGTTTTCCTTAGTTCTTTTTATAGCATTGAACCAGCTGTAGCTGGTTAACATTAGCCTGGGCCGCCTATTAGTGTACAGGTCACTTATGCAGGATAAAGGGCTTCTGATGGAAACAGATTTTGTTACTCATGATACCACTATGTTTACATGAACTCAGTCTGTCATGGGATGTGATTTAGAATGGTTCTGTTAAAACAGAGGAAGTCCCTGGGTGCTATTCAGATCAGTCCTTGAAAATAAACAAGGGACTCAAAAATACAGATAGCTTTCCCTAGCCATCCTTAAACTAGCCATCTTTCACAGATCGTGCTTCCTTGGATGACTTCTTTAAAGAGAGCTATGATATTTTCCCATCTGTGTTTTAAAAATTGGGTGGAGAAAGATTTTTTTCTTATAGTCACAGCAAGGAATCATCTTATAGGGCATAGAAAATAATTCACCCAACCATTTCTGAATAAGTTAAACAGAACTATTCATATTGCTGTAGTATTTTATGGGTTTGAACTCTGACTAAATGCAAAATTTAACTTTTTTAGAATCATTAATAGCTAGATAGAAGTGAATGTATATATTAGAGAAATGAAAGTAAGAAGTGAAAAACACTTTGAGTGGAGAATGTTGATTGGATTCTGGTGTGGCTTGTTTGGAGCTTAAGGAATAAGCCAATTTATCTAGTATTCTGAAGTAACCAAGAATCTGTAGGGTTTAGCTATTTCATGGATTAGTCTTATCAGAAATTAGAGAATGTATCCTTTTAAACTTAATTTATTTTCAATAAGCCTTTAAAACATGCTAAATGATCAAGTCATGAAAATACAAGGGCTAAGCTTCTTCCTTTAACAGCTACCTCTTAGATTATCCCAGCCTTGGTAAGTCCCTTGAGGAAAAATTGTCCTTGATTCTTACTGACATTTTCTTTTTCCCCAGAATAAGATGTGATAATATTAGAGATTTAGTAATTACATGTATTAGGATGGCAATAGGGCCTCAACTGTCATCCATCTCACAGGATTGTTTGGGGAATTAAGTAAGGTAACAAAGATGAGATTCTTGGCACACAGTATGTCTTAATTTTTTTTTTTCATTTTTATAGACCAGGAGTAGGCAAACACGGTATTTTAGACTTAATAGGCCATACCACAATTTCTGTCACAGTTATTCAACTCAGCTATTGTAATATGAAAGTAGCCATAGACAATAGCACATAAATATTCGTAGATGAGTGTGGCTCTGTTCCAATAAAACTTTGTTTACAAAGGCAGGTAGCAGGCAAAATTTGGCACAAGGGCCAGTTTGCCAACCTAGGATCTATACAAATAGGTAAGTTACTTTATGTCTTTTATTTCCTTTGAACGATAGAAGAGAATTTCAACTACTGTTTGCTACAGTTCCAACTTCCCGTATTGCACATCAAAATAACACTGAAGGTATATCTTACACATTTTTAAACTATATGCAGAAAAGAATGTGTAAAATTATAGAGCTTAATGTTTAATATTTTAATTTTCAGATAAAAGAGCTTCTGTCACGTGGTAAAGTGATGTGACATTTAGAAGTATTGGGATATCTCTACATACTTTGTCTCTCAAATACATTGAATTACAAAATGATACAGGTAGCATAACAAATTTATGAACCAAAGTAAGGTTCAAATGAAAACTTTTATGCTAGGATTTATGGTTCACAAGTGAGACAATGAACACTGGGGAAAATAGAAAGCACATGATGAAAACATATAAATAGCATAAAAATATGGATGAAAGCAATGTTTATTGTAAATTCTGAGAAAAGCATTAGAAGGGTATGGGAAATAATCAAGAGTTTGTAATTAAAGTCTCTAAATTCTAGTGCCAGCCTGGTACTCCACATAGTCTTAAGACCTTGGGCAACTTAATTAACTGCTCTGAGCTTTAGTTTCCTCAGTATATGTAGAGAGAATAATATACTCTGCACATTGTTTTATACTGTTAAAGAGACGTGTAAAATGCTTTGAGAGTTTTAGGTTGCTATGAAATACTATTATTGATTGTACATATGACAGACATATTTACATTGATCCAAGGGCAATTTGGAGTTCCCTGCCTTCTGATGAGCTGACCTTTTCTAAGACAGTAGAACTTAAGAGGACGTGAAGCTTCTCTTAGTTACCTACACATTCATCTTGGCTTACATATTCAGCCTTTAGAGGTGCATATAGGCTAAATATTTTAGAAAAGAAATTACTAACTACTTATTCAGCAAATGTCACGTAATCTGTAACTCCCTCTACTTTGGGTGAACTCCTGTGTGGCTGATCGGACATGACTGGTCCTTATTCACATGATATGTAGATCAAATCCTTTTTTTTTTTTTAAAGATTTTATTGGGGAAGGGGAACAGGACTTTATTGGGGAACAGTGTGCACTTTCAGGACTTTTCTCCAAGTCAAGTTGTTGTCCTTTCAATCTTAGTTGTGGAGGGTGCCATTAAGCTTCAAGTTGTTGTTCTTTCAGTCTTAGTTGTGGAGGGCGCAGCTCAGCTCCAGGTCCAGTTGCCGTTGCTAGTTGCAGTGGGCACAGCCCACCATCCCTTGCGGGAGTCAAACCGACAACCTTGTGGTTGAGAGAACACACTCCAACCAACTGAGCGATCCGGGAGCTCAGCGGCAGCTCAGCTCAAGGTGCCGTGTTCAATCTTAGTTGCAGGGGGCAGAGCCCATCATCCCTTGTGGGACTCGAGGAATTGAACTGGCAACCTTGTGGTTGAGAGCCCACTGGCCCATGTGGGAATCGAACCGGCAGCCTTCGGAGTTAGGAGCACGGAGCTCTAACCACCTGAGCCACCAGGCCGGCCCTCAAATCCATTTTTTATGCTCAAAAAATGTAAAAAAGCTACAACCACTGAAAGCAAGTCACAGTGCCAGTCATACTGAATCAGAGGCTTTCTTAAAGGGAGACATACAGACTGTTAGAGCAAGGATGTAATCAATTCCCGGGCAATCTAATGCAAGGGGACAGTAGAGAAGGAATGAGGGACTCAATAGGAAGGGAGAGAACAGTAAAGAGAGCAAGGCGCACCCCAAGGAGGAAGCCCAAATTTCCAATAACTCACAAACTGCTGAAGGTCATGTAGGCACTGGATGGTAGAGAGGGAATGTGAGCCCTATTCTTCCAAGTCTCTGCCCTTCTCTGGGGCAGCCCTCTTACTCTGGCTGGATCAGGGCTCCCTGGATCTAGTCCTTGAATGTCCTAAAGCCTTATAACAATGGCTTAAGGCTTTGAACTTAGTTATAACAATGTATTTTAAGAAAAATCTGTATTAGGGTCAATTTACAAACAGTTCTTGAAAATAAAAATTTAAGCTTTTGTTTACCATCACATGGGTCTTACTTCCTGGTGTATTAATTAATGAATTTTATGTATTACATACATAAAATACATTAATTATGTAATACAATAATTAATGTATTAATTAATTTTAAAAACCACACAGAAATTACTGCATATTTTTAAACCAAAAATAAAAGTACTGGATTCATGAATCATCACAATAACTATATCAAGACAAATGGTGAAAGAGCAAATTTTTATCTCAAAACAGATTTAGAATTTATTTTTTCAGAACATATTAAAAAAAGGAGTAAAGAGTTGATAAAGAATCCTTATTTGACTTTTCAGAGTTCATAGTTCGCCAAATATTCAGAGAATCAACATACAGTTTTCATTTATAATTGTAGTTTATGTTCTGGAAGGCCAGCGAAATACACCTCCTCAAATTTACACCATGACAAACCAAGTCTCTCTAATTACAGAGTCCAAAATTCAACCATTACCTCAGGATGATCTGAAAAAATTGAAGGGCCAGCTGTTTTGTTGTTTTAGATTAGTTAAGTGATGATAACCACGAGCATTTACAATATTATTTTTAAATTGGCCCTGTGAGGTTTTAAGACACAGAACTGAATGTACTGCCAGATATTTTTGCAGGAGTCACAGATGTAAAAGAGAATTCTGCACACACATCTCCTCCACAACACCCAAATGGAACATATTTTGAGTTAAACCCTTTGGAATGGACTATTTTTTTAAAATAACAGGGGGGTGGGAAACTTTTTTTGCGACTTTTTTCATTACATACCATAAAAATCTTTACATTTTAATTCAGTTGTGACATGTCCTGTACTATGATTGACTCTACTGATAGTGAAATACCAAGTTGAACAACCAACCATCCCATCTTTTTCAAACAAACAGCCAAGTTTTGCTTACTCTGAAATTTGAGAGTTAACAGATGGTACCCACACATGGGCTAGGCTTGGCAAAACTCAAAATACAAGCAACATTGCTCAACATTGCACTCTTTCACTGTTTGTGCTCACAGCCCAGCTTGTGCATGAAATAATGTAGCTATTTAAGTGACAGCCTGATCCGTTAATATTTTTAGTATAATTTTAAATGATAAAAGCAATATAGTGACATCTATAGAAAGTTTCAAAATTTGCACAAGTAGAAAAAATATTCTAATTACACTCCATGTATAATCACTTTATATATTATCTTCCAGTCTTTTTTATAATCATTCTTTAAAGTTGAAATCACAAAACATTTTGTTCTTAGAAATGTCAGCAAACTATAATACTCTTTACTCCCTCTGTGCAACGTTTCAATTTGACTGTGTGCTCTGTGGAAGAAGGGACCTTGGTTGGGAACCTACGATATGCCAAGTGCTTGTGTTTTTGTTTGTTCATTGGTTTTTTTGAGGAATTAATGAATTAAAGTACATAAAGTATCCATGTAGTACCTGCTGGTGGCACGCTGCAGAGTATTAACAGAAATGGCCAGCACCTCTAAATGGTGGTGTGAGTTTTCCCATTGCTCAGAACAGTCTGCTGCTGAAAGGGCAGGAGGCTAAAGACTCATCTCAGGCTGAGCTAGAACTCAAAACCAGTTTTGTCTGACTCTGAACATTTAAAGCCAACAAGGGCACAAGGCATTGCTTTTATAAATGTAGCAGCCAAGTTATTTCACATTCTATAGCTTATTCTATGACCATTCTTACGCCCTATGTGGGGCGGCGGATCCATGAAATTACAACTGCCCTGGCCGCCCTAGGGGATGGTGAAAGCTGGAGGCGAAGGAAGTTAAGACAGGAGGTCCAAACAGTTGAGACCTGGAAGCCCAAATCAAAAGTAAAGGGACGAGGTCGCGGGCCTCAGAGAGTAACAAGCACACAGATGTGGCGTGATCTCGTGGCAGCAGGGGTCGATCGGGGAAAAATAGACCAACAACCCAATGCACTCCTGTTTGAAACTTTGGAAACAGTTGCGTCCGGAACAGCAATTCCGAAGAAGCCTATAGGAGAAGTCTGGGAAAGTGCAATCCGTGTCCCTCCAGAACTTCATGCAGCTGCTTGAGGCCGACTCCTTTCAGCTTGATCAGGGGTGGTGGCTGAGTGGCCACCGCAGGTGACTGTGGTATACGGAGGTCCCGATACCGGGATGATTTTGCGAGGAACCTATGTGCTTTCACTATGGCCTGTTATGGGGTCCCCTGTTCTGTTACATGTTGAAACTATGCAAGGGACCCCAAGCACTGCCATAAAGGTCTGGTACCACAAACCGGGAAAGGTGCCAGTGGCAACAGCCCTCCGTTCCCAGGACAAAAAGCTAGCATGTATCCTCCCAGATGGAAGGGATTTGCCATTGTTGGTTCCTAAAACTACTGTTTCTTTCTGTCCGTAGGTGCCTGTAGGCTAATATGGCACAGGGACCCTCGCAGAAGCTGCTTGTCTCGTAGATTATGAGGCGAGACCCTGGAGGGGTGGAGTATGGGGACAGAGTCCCAGAGAGAAGTTTGCAGGTTCTCAGCCTTGCGTGGGGGAGGTGCTGGCTCAGGTGGTGAATGACCGTGGAGGACTGTGATTGGTTGGCCATCAGCTGTAACCATTAGCCAATTGGCTACTGATGTAACTGCGGGGCTGCGTTGATTGGTTGGTTGGTTGGTTGGCAGGCAGAGAAATGAATGGCAGACTGTGGATCGTGTGGCTACTACTGCATGTGTCTCACTCAGCCACCAGAGAGAATATAGTGGTATGACTCCCCTATCTATGGCCCTGTGGGTGTTCCTTTTTGGCCTAGCCATATCCTGCGTTCTTATGTGGGGCCCAGATAAGAACGCAGGCCTCTCCGCACGACATAGTATTATAACAATGGTTATTCCCATTCACTCTAATGGAAACCTACACTGGTATATATAGTAGAAAAGATACAAGCATTATTTTCATTTGAAGTATGAGCAATTATTGTCAGTTTCACCTATAAGGAACCCAGCTATGGAAACAGGTGTCTATAATCAGGTGTTTGGAAAGTTAACATTAATAACATATTACTTCTTGCTGTCTGAAACATATTTTTAACCTAAAAGTCATCTATCCAATAATGAAAAAATTGCTTAGATTCTTTGATGAAGAGAATAAACATTACTGAGCATTTCAGTGTCACCTCTTGCTTTTCCTGGCAGTATGGGTAGCCATGAAAGGATTACAATGTTTTGTTTTGTTCTATTTTGTTTTTTAATGAAAGGGATAATAACACAACCAACAGGGCCATGTAAATGAGAAGAATGTTTTTATCTGTGCTACACCTCCATGCCATACTACCTGATGTGTATAAGATGATGTAGAAAGAATTTTCTGTTCCTTTTTAAGACTAGACATAAAGATAATTTTTGAAAAATAGGTATAAACATGTAGACAAGTAGATCTCAAACATGAAGGAAGGAAAGTAAAAATGAGAGGGACAAAAGATCTCATATAGTCAGACATCACTGTGTGGAACTATTATTCATATATTTTAATAGTTAGGTGTTGCCACTTACTTCAAACCCAGAACAGAGAAAGTGTAGTCCTTGGATTGCGTCCATGAGTGTCCATTTCTACCTCAGACATGTGAACACACCACCTTGACCTTCCTCAGCAGTGAGTGAAAGCAGTTCACATAGTGCTAAGGAGGGATGACTGGGAAGGTCCCATCTCTGTCCTTTGTGAACAAGCGTCTTTTGGTTCTAAGTCTCCATTAGTGTTATAGATGTTTATACTTACTTTATTACCAAATCAAATTGTGATCAAAAGGTGCTAATTAGACAGATGCTCACTTTGAATCTCACTATTTCTTGTGCCTTGTTAGTAGGTATATTTATGGTGGAAATAGAAGTAATTTTAATTACTGTCCAGCACAGAAGCCCACAGGCATATTTGGTAGTGAATGCTATAATTGTATTTAGTAAAGTTTTAGATGATGTATTATTTTTGGTGGTGCTTTTTTTTTTTGTCTTTTGTTAATTAAAAATTGTATTGATACCATTGTAGAGTCACATGTAATTGTAAGAAATAACACAGACAGACCCCCATGTATCTTTCACCTAGTTTTCCCCAGTGGTAACATTTTGTAAAACTATAGTACAATATTACAATCACTATATTACACCAATATAATTGATCTGTCTTGTTCAGATCTCCACAGTTTTACTTGTGTGTGTGTATCTTTAGTTTTATACAGTTTTATTACATGTATAGGTATATGTGCGGACCACCGCAGGCAAAATACTGAACAGTTGCAACACCACAATGATCTGTCCTGTTTCCCTTTTATAACCACACCCGCTTCCTCCCTCCTCACCTCCTTTCCAAAGTATTTACCCCTGCCCACTTTCTGTCCTAGCCCTAGCAACCATTAGTCTGTTTTCCATTTTTCTAATTTTCTCCTTTTCAAGAATATTATGTGAAATGTATAAATATATAATACATAATCTGTTCCTTTTTACTGCCGAGTCAGTAAATACCATATTCCATGGTACAGGTATACCACAGTTTCACTTAACATTTCACTATTGGGAAATATCTGTGCTGACTCCAGTTTTTTGCTATTATGAGTAAAGCTATTAACATTTGTGTACAGATTTTTGCGTGAACACGTTTTCATGTCTCTAGGAAAAATGTTCAGTTAAATAAGAAAGTGCCTGTTTCCACAGTAGCTATACCATTTTACACTCCCACTACCAATGTATGAGTGACCCAGTTTCTCTACTTCCTCAACAGTATTTGGTGTCTTCAGTATTTTTTATTTAGCCATTGTTTGGTGTCTAAATGTTGAGTTTTAAACTAACAGTTTTGGATTCTTAATATTTTTTACTTTTTCCCACTTTGGAACATATCTTATGAGCTTGTCAATGTAAGAAATGTCCAAACTTAGAAGGTTATTTGAGCCAACTGACGACAGTTGCTGGGGAGCAAGATCTAAAATGCTCCAGAAAATATCACTTTGCAGCCTCTTTTGTGATTTGTAATTAAAGATGGAATGTAAGGAAGGTTACAGGAGGGTGGGAGTAAGCAAGGTGGGTACTGGATGACAAGATTATGTGCTTTCTTGAGGGTGGTTACACCTTCAAGGGGTATTACTCCTGGTATTTCAAAGGTGTGTTAACCTACGAGATGTGATCAAACATTACAGTGAATCTTCAAATAAAAAAAAATTATTACAGTAAAAGACACATTGCCATTAATCCCCCTCAAAATACTCCCCCTTGCTTCAAACACACTTTTCCCATCACTCTTGCCACTTTCTGAAGCAGTTCTGAAAGTCTTCTTTCATGAGTGTCTTTAGTTGCACTGTCGTGGCTGCCTCCATGTCCTGAATCATTTTGACTTTGGGGAAGAGCCAGAAGTCACACTGTGCCAAATCCAGTGAATAAGTTGGATGAGGACACACTGTAATGTTTTGATCTGACCGAAATGGCCATATACCAGAAGCGATGTTTGACACGGAGTGTTGTCATTATGGATGATGATTTGCAGCACACTTTAAAACACACCATCTCTCAACCGTAGCTCACACCCAACTGACTGCACCAAACAAGTTGAAACTTGTCACACACTGTTACTAAGGTTCGCAGTGCCACTTCCCATTTTGAAGATCCCTGCATTTCGTTGGATTGCACTTACCAACAGCATTCATCATATTTCTTGATCACAATCCCCAATCCCTTCCCCGTTAGCAACAACCTCTTTGTTCTCTGTATTTATGACTTTGTTTCTTGTCACGTCCCACGTGACGAGAGTTGTGGGGAGCGAGGAGGGTGGCGCAGGGTTAAGAAAAGACAGTAGTCAATAATAGATTATAAACAGGGCCAAGGGACCCCCAGTCTCAAGGACTAGATGCCCTGAATCAGGCCTATGCATTAGCTTTTATAGTTAGGTAGGGAAGTAAAGGAGATAAAGCTTGTCAATCTCAAGATCTGTGAATTCCATACACTATAATAGGAAACTGATTCAAGCCAATCACCTTTGCCTGCAGGCAGCAGAACCGTAAATCTCAGGATGTTTGTACTTCCCCAAGGGACAAAACCTACATGCATATGAATAGATGGAGAGCACATCATTGACTCTCTTCCCTTGCAGGTTTTGGGAAGGAATACAGGCACAGAGGCAGACACTTTCCTTAGCCTGGGGAAGGTGGGGGGCTGTGCTCACCTATACAAACCCCATGGGTTCTCCTGTTGGTCCCCACTCGACTGTGCCTGGCTTGAGTTGTCCCCCCGCCCCCGTGGGAAATCTTACTCGTTGTTGGCTGACCAGCCATCTGGAACCAAACAGGGAGACATAAGGTGCAAACACAAAAGTGAAGCAAAGTCCCTGAAAGGATCTGTCTCACAGACTCTCCTTTCTTTGGGGGCAGGTACAAGGAGACAGACAGGTAGGCTGCTGCATGGCCACAGTTTCTGTTTTATTTGTTGATTTATTTTGTTCTTTAGATTCCACATTTAAGTGAAATTATATAGCATTTGACTTTCTATGTCTGACATTTTATTTAGCATAATACCCTCTAGGTCCATCCATGTTGTCGCAAACAACAAAATTTTATTTTTATGGCTGAGTAATATTCTATTGTATATACTGGGGATTCCAAAAATAATGTATACAAGTGGATACTTTGGTCAACGTTGCTCAAGCAGTAGTTTGCCATAATAAGAAGAGTCTGGAGACTGATGGTAACCCCTTTGAGCACCTCTTCTAATTGCAGAAGTCAAACATGACTTGTATTCATCTTTTGTTATTGGCATATATTATTACAATTTTAATAGTTTTTTTCTTTCTTAAAATGTGTGTGCTTTTTTTGGCATCCTCTGTATGTACCACTTATTCTTTATCCATTCATCTGTAAATGGATACCTAGGTTGCATATCTTTGCTATTGTAAACAATTCTGCAATGAATATAGGGGTGCATATATCTCTGAGTTAGTGTTTTTATTTTCTTGGGACAAATACCCAGATGTGGAATTTCTAGGTCATTCAGTATGAGAAATCTTCATACTGTTTTCCATACTGCCTGCACTAAACAGTGCACAAAGGTTCCCTTTTCTCCACATCCTTGCCAACACTTGGTATTCGTTGTCATTTTAATAATAGCCATTCTGACAAATGTGAAGTGACATCTCATTGTGGTTTTGATTTGCATTTGTCTGATGATTAGTGATGTTAGGGTCCTTTTTGTGTACATGTTGACCATCTCTATGGCTTCCTTGGAGAAGTATCTATTTATGTCCTCTGCTCATTTTTTAATTGGATGTTTGGCGCGGGAGTGGGTTAATGTTGAGTTGTATGAGTTTAAAAATATTTTGGATATTAACCCCAAATCATGTATATCACTCACAAATATCTTTTCCCATTCAGTAGGTTGGCTTTTTGTCTTGTTGATGGTTTCCTTCACTGTATCAAAGATTTTTAGTTTGGTAAAGTTTTTTTCTTTCCTTTGCACAAGGAGACATATCCAAATAAAATATTGCTAAGACTGATGTCAAAGAGTTTACTGCCTATATTTTGTTCTAGGAGTCTTATGGTATCAGGTTTTACATTTAAGTCTTTAATCCATTTTGAATTTATGATTTACTGCAGCACCCCTTTTTCATCCACAAGCTAGTTTTTAAAAAAAATCTGAGTTTATCTTTCTTCTAGATCTCACTGGACTATAAACGTCATCAATATAAAAAATTTGTTTTATTCCAGTTTGCATCTCTAGCATAAAAAGCAGGCCCTGGCTTGCACAGGGCAGATACTCTCTAAATATGGTTGAAGAGAGAAGGGAGGGGACAGAGAGAGTGCTTTTTACTAAATACATTTATCATCACCATCAGTTGATATTTATTAGACATATTCGAGGTACATGGCAATATTATGACTTGAAAAAAACCATGGTGAACTTAAGTTAAAAATAATCTCAAGTCTAGTCTAGATTCTCAGGTACATCCTAGATGCAGCTTTAGAAACTAACAAAAGAACTTTTCCAAATACGAAAGGGAGAGAGAAAACTCTTCATATTCTGACTCACTGTATCCCTCCCAAAGAAAACCTCCGTTCATTATATACTCTGAAATCAGCACAGATGTTCATTATAGTCACTATTTCTCTTTGAGCTTCATGCCGCTGCCTGAGCCAAAGGATAGCTTAACTGCCAAGCTTCAGACCTGTGTTGGCACCACCATCTGCCTCTTAGTCCATGAAACATTTGCTGACTTACCTTTCAGAAACATTTGACAATAAGATCATTGCCTCTGTTTTTTACTTCCCAGTTTCTTAGCCCCAGAGAAATGAAATAATGGAAAATTAAATAGCTGGAGGAAAATTTTCACCATCCATGTGGATAACTAACTAAACTTTCTAGTGAGTCTTTTATATTTCTGTCTATAAACATTAAACACTTTGCCCCAGGAAAGCATATATATCATCAGGTAACCCTTTACCTGAGAATGGGAACCTAAAGTTTTCTCTGTTACCAGTTAAAAGAAGTGTGGAAGAACTATAATTAACCATCAAATACTAAAAAATCAGATTACCCTAAGAAGAAGTTGTTTGGGTGAAGGTACCTCTGATCTTTGAGAGGGAATAGGAAGCCAATATGCTCACCCACTTCCCAGTGGGTGAAAATTGGGCAGACATACGTGTTGCCTTTCTGTGCAGTCTTGGGCAAGAAATCCCACTCACAAAGGGAGCTATTTCCCTATGGGTAGAGAAATTTAGTCAGAAAAGCTTTCTAAGCAACTGGTGAATGCAATACTAAGAAATGAGATTAAATCTAAAATTGTTGGAATTTTGAAATGTACTAGAGACAAAATAGTAAAATCATCATGCTAGTCAAGAAAAGTATTATCTCATATGCTGTACACTTTATACAGTGCTGTATGTCAGTCATATTTCAGTAAAACTGAAAACAATAAAGTAAAATAAATAAAATAGAAAAGTATTATTCCTTCCCAGTGTACTGATTGCCAAATCTCTACTGGGGGCCTCAGGTTTAGAGTGAGGAGTCCTGGAATATACATACATTCATCATTTTCTACATCACCTGAAATAATGTCTGAAACAGATATGTACTACTTTCTGAAAGTATGTAGATGTGATTTTTTAAAAATTAACTAAAGTTCTTACTTTATTCACATTTCCTTAGATTTTTACCTAATGTAATTATTCTGTTCCAGGATCCCATCCAGGATACCACATTACATTTTGTAGTCTTAGGCTCCTCTTGGCTATGACAGTTTCTGAGATTTCCCGTGTTTTTGATAACCTTGACAGTTTTGACAAGCACTGGTCAGGTGTTTTGTAGAATCTTTCTTTTGAATTGATCTGATTACTCATGATTAGACTGGGGTTATGGGTTCTTGGGAGGAAGATCACAGAGGTAAAGTGCAGTTTTTGTCACATCGTGTCAACATGACTTATCAGTGTTGATATTGACCTTGATCATCTGGCTGAGGTAGTTTTTGTCAGGTTTTTCCACTGTGAAGTTATGTTTTTTTTCCCTCTTTCCATCCTGAACTCTTTGGAAGGAAGTCACTATGTTTATAGCCCACACCTAAGGAATGAGTTCTGATTCCCCTCCATAACAGTGAAGTAATTATTTGGAATTCTATTGCATGGGAGATTGTATCTTCTCCCCAACTTATTTATTCAATCTGTATCACTATGAATTCATGAGTTTTTATTTTATACTTTGGGTTATAATCCAATGCTATTTTATTTATTTTGTTGCTCAAACTCTTCCAGCTTTTGCCACTGAAGCTCTTTGACATAGTCCCGTCATTTTGGGTTTTGTTTTGTTTTGAGTACCTTCTTACTTTCTGACAGTAGAAGATATACGAGGCTCATTTTGTATATTTACTGCCCCATTCCTAGAATCAACCATTTCTGCAAGGAGCTCAAGTTCTTTTTGTTGGAGAATGGTTTTGGATACCAAGAAATAAAAGAAGATTAAGAAAATATGAGTTCATTTTAAAGCATATAGATAGATACCAACTTCAGTAATCATGGCCAGATAGAGACTTTAGAAGTAAGAATGCTCTGTTTCGGAATGTTTGATATGCAGCCCTGACCACTGGGAGTGATTATCTACAGCCCAAGGAAAAGATCCTTCTCCCGAAATTGTTCCAAAGGTAGAGCTTTTTTAGCTACTGTACTCATTTAGTATTTCTTTCCTGTCATTCAGACAATTTTCAGTATAACCCATGACCTAACTCTCTTTCCTCGGATGACACTTTTATCATTTACTATCATGAAGCATTTGTGGAGGAGCTAGTGTAAGTAAATTTCTTCTGTCTGTCAGCCTCAGTGACTCTCTGTGCCATTCCAGATCCTCAGGGTGGGCCTCTGTCCTCCTTCATCTCCTCTACTGGGGTTCTTAACTACATGCCAGCATTATTGTCTACTCTAAATCATTTCAGGATATCATCTGAATGAAAGGTTCCTATTCAGAATAAGTCTTCTGAATGGTTTACCATTCGTTTTATGAGTCTCTGGTACATAGATGTTATGGTTTCTATGATCTATGACTATGGTATTGAAAGAATGTGCATTCTCAAATATTTCTTAAAATATTGTTTGGCCAGATAGGAACTAAGTATTTTAACTACTGGTTGTCAAATAGTAAGAGTGTTTTTAGCATCACAAATTCTGTCTTTATGAAAATTTGGGATCCTTAGCTGAAGAGTTTTTTAGTCAGCACAACAATTACAGAGTAAAAGGCCCTGTTCAAGAAAAGTATTAGGTCTCTGATCTCAAGGGACTTTTAGGCTAGATAAGCAAAATTTCTGATTTCACCTGTCTCTCAAAGAGGTATAACATTTCTACAAAATTGAACACAAAGTTTGTTTTGTTCATGATTTTGTTTTTGCCATTTTAGTTGTTGAGCTATCCAGAGACGAATATATAGAGTTCCCTTACCCTACAATTCCACTTCTCTTTAAAATCTGTATATCGAAAGTTCGGTGAAAAAGAAATCTAAACCACCCAATGTAAGCAGGAAGAGATTTATTAAAGGATTTGAAATGCTTTTAAAATCATTGGGAAAACTGAAGAAACAGCCTCTGTGTTAAACTTTTAAGGAAGACTCTCAAAGCAACACTGAAGAGGCAGGTCACCATGGGAGCTGCTCCCCCGTCTACAACCAGATGTCTAGCACTTCAGCTCTTCACCAACTCCAGAGCCACAGCTAACAGTAGGGAACTGTGTAATCAGGTAGCTTTTGCTACTATTTCCAGCTCTAGAACCACTCTGTGTGGATTACAAGCTGAATCAACAAACTAGATGCCTCATCTCTGCCTTTTGACCCTTGAAAGCAACTGGTCAGACCCTGAGATCTTTGTTGCTGTTACGCTTACTAGAAGTAGCAAAATCAGGCCCTCTGCATTGGCATCACTTCTGCGTTTGATTGACAGATCCTACGTCACATCAGGGATTCTAGCTGCAAGGAAACCCGAGATGAGTTTACTTCCCAGCTTCTAGAATTTAGGAAGGACCATAGAAACCAATTGGAGTGCTTAATATCCACTGAAAGAGTCAGAAAAAACTCAATGGGAAGAGAGAAGTAAAAAATGTATGAAAGAAGTAGAGGATAACAGTAAAGCCCCACAGTCCTAAAATTTAATTTTAAAATGCCATAGCTATGGAATGCAGGATGTGGAAAAATATATGTTTGTCTTTTAACTTAATGTTCTATCTTTTTAAAAGAATTCAAAATCCCAAAATTTCTGGATACATTACTTGATAATAAGTATTAAAACTAAAATTTTATGCCATAGACTACAACTATTGAGCTGCGATTTAAACTGGAATTTAATTAGTAAATGCTGAAAAAGTGGTTATGTATCGTTGAGATTCACTATAAAATTTTTTTGAAATAAGCAAATGTTAGTGCAAATAGGCATTCCATACATTAAGTAATTAGATAAATGAAAGTAACCAATTTTGGCTTTTTTTGTGCTAGTTGCCACTTCAGTGCATAAACTTGTGTAATTTCTGAAGTGTTTTTTATTTCTGTGATGTTACAAAGTTTGTCATAGATTCATGTCTGCTTTATATGTGAAGCAAGATTCAATTCAACAAATTTACTTGAGTGGACATTTTTAAAGAGTACAAATAAGTGCTCAATGATAGTGGGATTGTTAAATAGTAAGTGTTTAAGAGTAATAGTACTAAAGGCTTAATAGTTCCTGAAACTTTTAAATAAAAGTGGTGGTTCTAAAGCAAGCACAAATGGATGCTACATGTGGTTAAGAGCTGCTGTTCACAGTTTAGCCTCTAAGAGGATAAGGACAAACTCTCAAAACAGGATGGACCAAATGAAGTCTGGGAACTTGACAACCACCCAGCACAAAAGCCCTGCTACTGTCTCAGCTTTACCCAACCCAGCACATTTAAGAGCAGGATTAGAAGTTAACCAATTTTCAAAATGGCTTCTTGCTCAGTGGTGAACTGAAATGGAATACTTGCAGGATGGGCAGAGCAAGAAACCAGCACTTTTGGGAAGATCCCGTCTGACGTAGCCACAAACTGCTGGAGCCTAAGAGCAATGGCAGATTTGTATGGCAGTGACAGTCCTTGGTGTGGTGTTCTGGCCTAACTGGTACCTGTGCATGTGCCAGAGTGGTCCCTGGTGTGCAAGAATTAGCATTCATAACCTTGGCTGAGAATGGCCCTGAAGGCCTTATACAGTGTATGGTAAACGGTGACTCAGAGGGACTAAGATGTTGTCTTGTGCTCTCTGTATGCAGCTGAGCGAGTGACCCCACACCACCACTGCTCACCACGTCAAGGCAGCTTCATCATTTTCTCTGAGACCTCCCATAAACAGTAACTCTCAACAATGTCAATGTTTATATTATATTTTTAAAAGGTCATTAATAGAGGAAATTTCAGTGAAGATTGAAAAAGCAGCTTTGAATTATGTGAGTCTGTTCATGGAAAACTCTCAACAGAAATGTAATTTGGTGGAAGGCAAGGACATGTACAAATATTACCAATCTTTGTAAATTTTGGAAAGTATAAAGGTCTTAGAATGGATCTTATTCATACATGAGGATTCTGGCATATTGAATCTTGCATATTAAATATAGAACACTCTCATTTATTCTACTTTGTTCTATTGCAATGAAAACCATTGCTAGTGTATTGCCCTTCTCAGCCAACATCTTGTGCATGTCGAGGTTTATAAAGTCCTTAAAATTTGAAGCCACATGCAAAAGAATGAAACTAGACTGCTATCTGTCATCATAAACCAAAGTTAACTCAAAATGTATCAAAGACCTAAACATAAGACCTGAAACAGGGTGGCCAAATGGCTCAGTTGGTTAGAGCACTAGCTCTGAACAACAGGGTTGCCGGTTCAATTCCCACATGGGCCAGTGAGCTGCGCCCTCCACAGTTAGATTGAAGACAACGCCTTGGAGCTGATGAGCCCTGGAGAAACACACTGTTCCCCAATATTCCCCAATAAAACTTTTTTTAAAAAAATTGTTTAAAAAAAAACACCTGAAACAATAAACTGCATAAAAGAAAGCATAGGTACTAAACCTATGCATCTTGGGTTAAAAAAGGATTTTATGAATTTGACCTCAAAGGCAAGGGAAGTAAAAGCTAAAATAATTGAATGGGACTATATCAAACTAAAAAGCTTCTGCACAGCAAAAGAAACCTTTGACAAAATAGAGGCAACCAACCAAATGGAAGAAGATATTTGCAAACAACACCTCTGATAAGGGGCTAATATCAAAAATATATAAAGAACTTGTACAACTCAACAACAAAAAGACAAACAGTCCAATTAAAAAATGGGCAGAGGACATGATCAGAAACTTCTCCCAATAAGACATACAAATGGCCAACAGCTATATGACAAAATACTCATCTTCACTAGCTGTTAGGGAAATGCAAATGAAAACCACAATGAGATATCACCTCACCCCAGTCAGAATGGCTATCATCAACAAGACAAATAGTGACAAGTGTTGGAGAGGCTGTGGAGAAAAAGGAACCCTCATACACTGTTGGTGGGAATGCAGACTAGTGCAGCCCTTATGGAAGGCAGTGTGGAGGTTCCTCAAAAAATTAAAATAGAATTACCATATGACCCAGCAATCCTTCTCCTGGGTATCTACCCCAAAGTATCTGAAAACTTTTATCCATAAAGATACGTAGTCCGGTGTTCATTGCAGTATCATTTACCGTGCCCAAGACATGGAAACAACCAAAATGTCCTCCAATAGATGATTAGATAAAGAAGATGTGGTGCATATATACAATGAAATATTACTCAGCCATAAGAAAAGATTAAATACTGCCATTTGACAACATGGATAGATCTTGAGATTATCATGCTAAGCAAAATGAGTAAGACAGAAAGACTCAAGAACCGTGTATGACTTCACTCATATGTGGGATGTAAAACTGAAAGCAGCAAATGAACAAGACAAACAAACAGAAACTCATAGACACAGCCAATAGTTTAGTGTTTACCAGAGGGTAAGGGTGGTGAAATATATGGTGATGGAAGGAGAACTGACTCTGGGTCGTGAGCACACAGTGTGGTACATAGATGGTATATTATATAATTGTTCACTTGAAACCTATGTAATTTTACTAACCACTGTCACCCCAATAAATTTAATTTTAAAATTTCTTGAATACTACATACACAAACTGTGGGATACTTCTCTTAAATTCAGTGTATTTTAAGGCAAACTCAGCACATCTACTTATTTGTGATAGGAAATACTAATATTACATTGGTTAATAGATACAATACTTATTTTCTGTTCTGCATTAGGTAGGGCTCTTCCCCATACTTCTATAACTGTGGTCCTCTATTTTAGAGACAGCTGCAATTCAGTAATTAATGAAATATTTCCTACGTGTTATACTCATATACAAAATGAAGCATTTGCCATGAAAAACTTTGAACTGTATATTCAAAAGCATTAATATGAAAAGTGTTATTCAAAATGGAAAGACTTTCCTTCCTGCCCCAAGTGAAATAGTAATACAGCTCTATGCTATTATGACCTTGTATAGCAATATCTAACACATCCTTTCAATTTATTAAAAGTTGGGGTTTTTCCATGGTATGTTTTATTCAACTATATAAACTTTTTGAGGTCAGTCATCATAGTGACATGTAGATGCTTGTTAATTGCACTATTTAAGTACAAACAACTTAAATAATTGTACTATTTAAGAGGCTGAAGATACAATGTTCACATTCCAGAACCTGTGTACTCCACCCTCAGTCTGTCCTGGCTGCACTGAAGGCAGAATGCCATAGCTGGTCCTTAGCAATGACTCCCGCTCACACAAAAACTGAGCCACATGACCAAGCGAGTACTGTGGGGATTACCAATGAGAAAGGACCCTGCGGATTACAGCCTCCTTTGTTGAGCACCCTAGCCACCCCCTAACTTTCACACCTGGTAAGGAGAAGTAAGTAGGACAGCCAAGTACATCATAAATCCAAATAGAGGCTGAAGTTGTCTTGCCTCTTAGTTAAGTGCTCAAAAACATTTGCTATCGTAGCAAATAATATTCTGTGATATGGTATAACCTGGGTGGGAGTATCAAGGTTACCTTGGACTGACCAGTAAGGGAAAGCCTAGGAAGGACCTGAATGAAGTCCTTTGAGGTAGGACCTGAATGAAGAGATGGTGCCAGCCATAAAAAGCTCTTGGAGACACACTTTCCAGGCAAAGAGATCAACTGTTGCAAAGAAAAGGATGAACTTGGTGTTTTTCAGGAGTAATAAGGAGGCAAGTGTGGCTGGGATTTAGTGAACCTAGGGGCCATGATAGAAGATGAGAACACAGAGGAGGCAGGCAGCTTCGTTCCAAGTATGATGAGAAAACTTCTAGGTTTTAAGTATGGATGGATGTGATCTGATCTGTACTTTGAAAAGATCACTCAGGCTGCTGTAGATCAAATTGAATGTGGAGGCACAAAAGTAGGAACGAAAATGAGTTAGGAGGCTATTCCAGAAATCCAGACAGGTAAGACTGGTGACCTGGATTAGAGTGCTAGTGAGGAGGTGGTGAAAAGTAGGAAGATTCAGGATCTCTTAGAGTTCACAGTACTTGCTGATGATTGGATGTGGATTGACAGAATGTAGGGAATCAAGGATAACTATGTGGTACTTGGTTTGATGCAGTGTCAGTTATGAGGTGTCGGTAACTTGGCAATAGAAGTTTAGAATTCCAGTATGTCCTTGTTACGGTATAGGTGCCCATTAAACAGCTGGAGAAATCAGATTGGATATGAACTTACAGTGGGGGAAAAAGATCAGAACATAAAAGCCAGGCATTATGCCCAGATAGGAGTTATATTGTTTATTCTACAGAAAAACACAATAAGATAAGCAACATCTAGCTATTAGAAGCAGAAATTAATGAAAACCACTTTTTAAAATTAAAGGGTTTTTCCCCCTTATTGTAATAGATAAACCAGTGGAGCAGAAGAGAAAGTCCCAAATATATACAGGAACTTAGTAAATAGTGAACATATTTCAAAGCAGTGGGGAAATAATAACTAATCAGTAAATAGTTTAAGGACAACAGGTGACCCATCTGGGAAAAAAACATAAAATTGGATCTGTAGCTCTCATCCTATACCAGGATAAATTCCAAATGGATCAAAGATTAAAATATAGAAACTATAAGATTTAGAAGAAGCCATGGGAAAATGATCTTGAAGTTTAATTTTTTTTTCTAACTGTGACTAAACATCCAACAATTGGAAAAAAAATTAATAAATTCTATTAAACCTCCATGATAAAGTCAAAAGTTAAATGGCAAACTGGGAATATATGTTTGCAATGTATATTACAAAGAACCAAAATGAGCAAAGAATATGAACACAATTTATAGAAAAAAAGAAACACATGAAAAGATGTTCAGTGTCTCATAATAAAGAAATGCAAATTAAAATAACACTGTCATCAAATTTTCAGAAATCCAAAGTTTAGTAAAATTTGTTTGGCAAGGCTGAGAGGAAATAAGCACTCTTACATTGATAGAAGGAGAATAAATTGTTACTACCCCTTAGAGAGGGCTCTGGTAGTATGTATATATAAATGTGTGTGTGTGTGTGTGTGTGTGCGCGCGCGCACATGCCTGTGTGTATGTGTAAATTTTAAACACGTTAACTCTATGACCTAGCACTTCCACTGTAAATTTTTTCCACAGATATACCTATATATGTATGAAGTATAAGATTATTCTTTGCCCCATTGTTTGTGATAATGAGTGGAAATAGCCTAAATGGTCAGCATTAGAAGATTAAAATTAAATTATAGTATATCCATATAATGGACTACTGTGCAGCCATCTATGCAGCTATAAAAAAAAAAAAATGAGGAAGCACTCCATGAATTGATGTAGAAAAATTCATGACATTGGTTAAATACCAAAAGCAGGGAGCAGAGCGGTGTTTCAAATGTTCTATATTCCTCAGATGTATATAAAGGAACTCTGGAAGGATAAGTAAAAAACAAGTAACAGTGGTTATCTGTGAAGGGCATATGGGAACTAGGAGAATAAAGGGCAAGAATGGTAGGGAAACTTCATCATATGCCTCTGCAAACTTTTAAATTTTGAATTATATATATTACTTATTTAGAAAAATTGTAGGAGTTTTTTATACAAAGGTATTGCTCTTGGAATTTTTAAACATTACAAGTATTTTAGAAAGTAGTACATAACAAAGTAGTACCTAACATACAGCAATAGAGATATACTCTTTGACCCAATGATTCCTAGAAATGTAATTCATGAGAAACAAAAAATATACAGACAAACTATTCTTTGTGGTAGTAAAGCCTATAATAATGAAAGTGAATAGAGGCAACCTAAATATTCAGTATGAGGAGGATTGTTTAATTATGACATGCTACTGATACAATATTAAACCACTGCGTAACATTATACTAAGAGGACCATGTGGAAGCATCCATTCATTTAAAAAATATTTATTGTGTGCCTACTGTGTGACATTCATTGTTCTGGTTGTTAGGGATACAGCAATAAATAGGACCCAAAAAAGATAAAATCTGTACACTAATGAAACTTAACATTATATTGGAAAAGATTAGCAGCAGACATACATTATAAGAAAGTAATGATGGTTATGACTACAAATAAAGTTGGATAAGGAGATAGTGAAGATTGAGGGGTTGCTATGTTTACATAAGAATCAAAGAAGCCTCACTGAGAAGATAATATTTGCATAAAAATCCCAAAGGAGATGAGATAACAAACTATACTTGTGTTTGGGGGAAGAGTATCCCAAGTGGACAGGGTGTATACAAAAGGTTATGAAGCAGGGATGTGCTTTGGCATGTTTGCAAAACAGAAAGGAGGCTAGTTTGGCTTTTCATCACACTGTAAATGAAGGTCAGAGAAGTAGAAAGGTTAGGGTAAGGGTTCTAGTCATGAGAAGGTCTGGAAAGCTATGGCAAGACCTTTGCATTCTATTCTACATGGGGTACAAAGCCATTGGAGGTTTTTGAATGGAAGAGGAAGTAACTGTAAATGCCTATGTGATAAGCAAGAGGTCTACATCTTTTGCTAAGGCAAGCTAGTGAATAAAGAGATGGTGCATACAAGGAGATAGTCAAGAGGTAGAAAGGGAAGACAGTATTCCATGAATGATTGGATGTGAAGGATGAAAGAAAAGAAGGAATATAGAAGGATTCTAAAGCTGGGCAATAAGATAAATGGTGGTGGTACCATTAAATTAGGACATTCAAGAAGGCAAACAGATTTGGAGAGAGCAAGGAAAATGATGGGTTCAGTTTTAAACATGTTAAGTTTGAGGTACCTGTGAGTTACAACCATAGAAAGGGAGAAAACTAAAATGAACCCTGTGGTGGTGTAAAGTTATGGTTTTCAAGATGGATGAATGGATGAATAAACAGAAGCATATGTGTACTAATGTGTTTTAGAGGGTGTGTGTGTATACAATCCCTAGCTCTGTCTACTAAGAGGTCCTGAAGTAGCGGTACTCCGGTAACAATGAGCACATTCAGCACCCAGATAGTACCTTTTAAATATCTAAAAGAAACCAGGGCTTTTTGGTAAAATGGCTGATTTCCGGTTTGGATGAGAGAAAATACAAAATGAGCCTTGAACATTTTGATATGTCAGAAAGTAAGAATATTTTCAAAGAATGATGGGGATATAACAAAAGGACACAGGAGCTAGTTTAAAAGGGACTGCCATTAGCCAAATCTGGAACAATCTGAACATCAGAATAAATGATAGTTACGGATTACAACCCATTGTATAAGAATCCATGAGTCCACACTGATATTAAAAAAAAGAATGAATTGAAAATTTAATACATAATTTGAAAGTATCTCCCACACAAAATATTCTTTTAATTTCAGAAGGAAAAGTAACTTATAGTTGAGAAGCCTGGCACACATCACCTTAATCAAGTAGTTAAAGTGAACATCGTCAGTAATGGGACAAATTGAAATATTGTGCCAACTATTTAGAAGAACATAGCATCACTTCTGTGTTATTCTTACCAATGATATATAAGCTGGATCTCACCATTAGAAAACAACAGACAAACCCAAATTGAGTGTTTGTATACTACAAAATTACTGGCCTGTATGCTTCGAAACTGTCAAGGTCATGAAAGTTAAGGAAAGACTGAGGAACCCTTCCATATTGCAGAGCATTTGAGAGATATGACAGCTAAATGCAACATGTGATTCTGAATTATCTCATTTTGATACAAAGGACATGGCTGGAACAATGGATGAAGTATGAATAGGGTCTGAGAATTAGGTGGAAGGATATATCAATGTTCATTTGATGGTTGTAAAGCAGTTATGTAGGAGAAAGTCCTTGTTTATTATGAACTTTCTTTCAATGATTCAGGGGAAAAACATGCTTTGTACTGTATTTAGAACTTTTAGTAACTTTGAGATTCCCCCCCCCCCCAAATTTCTAAATTATCACAAAAGTGAATAGGTGAGTAAAAGGAAGTAAGTGAGGCCCATACTTTCTAGAAGGTTGGCTGGACGGAGGGCTATGCAGGCTGCCAGAGGAGAGGAGACTGCTTTGAACTTTCAGTTTGTGTGTCCATTAGTATGTATGCAACAGCTGGTGTGTGGAGAGTGAACAGATGTTTGATAGATGGTAATAATTGCAAGACAAAGATCTGTAGGCAGTGGGTATCCTGGGTGCCCAGACCAGGTGGGAAAATAAGGCTGGGTAAGAAGCTGGGAGGATTGTCAGCTGGTGTGGCATGCAGTCCTATCAACTAAGTTAGGTGGGCTAGAAACAGCAAATTCATACCTGAGAACCTTTTCTCTGAGAAATAGAGTTGTCTTCAAAAGTGATCTCTTGTCTGTTCTCTTGAGTATAATAAACTGAGCATGGTTTAATCTTTAAAAGTGAAATTACTACATTGTAAAATACCGTAAAACAATTTAATATTTATTAGTGATACTGTTCCTAGAACAGGTATTATTATGATTGCAGAAGAATTTACAAAATTACCATCAATAACTTGAAAAAGAAAAAAGCCTTTGCTTAGGTAATTTGTGTTTTATTTGGTAGGGTCAGAGCAGGTAGAACATGCACCTGTACTTAACAAACACAGATGATTTATAAGCCATTGCATCAGACAGGACTGGTTTCTAGGCCAGTTAGTCAGCTTAGAGTGTGAAACCCTGATTCAGAAGCAAATCATCGAAGAATGACTAAACACTCTTTCTTATTGTGTCAGTATGCCAAATACACTAGTGCCTTTACCCCTAGGTAAAGAACCTTGAAGATTGCCCCTAACTACAGAACCTTGAAGATTGTTTGAGTGACTGTCTTCTCATTTCTCCCAAGACTGCACATAACTAGTGCCATTCTAAATGCATAGGAGGGTCGTTATCCATTCATTACAGTGGTGCAGCCTTAGAATTTTAGGGCTTAATTCCCTCTGGAAGCCCTGGTTGAGAAAGGCTGTTTGGCCGACATACTATTTAGAGGAAGCTATAGTACATTACAACTTACTTATGGCACTACCAAAACATGTGCCCCATGGTTGGTGCTGTGTTACTCTGCACTCCATTCTAGACCCTTGTCTCTTCAGGTTTTGTTGATGAATAGGCATGGAAAAGTGGGAATACCAAGTAACACCTCATTTGAGAGTGAGGTGGGGAACAAATGAGAGAAAATAAGACCACATTCTACCCAGGGCTGCTGAGTTGATTTGGCACATTTTGAGTAATAAACTTTCTTAACTAAGATCCTTCCTTCCCTCCCGCTCTCCTCCTTTACTTCTTTTATCTTGTTCTAATTTGGAACTTCACTAGGACACTAATATTTCCATTCCTACTCCTACACTTTGTAGCAATGTAAAGATCTCACTTTATGAATTCCCTATATAAAGCATTTTAATACCTGTTATTGTCCCTGAGGACATGAACTACATCATATACCTTCTATCCCTACAAGGCCTGAATAAATACTTATCAATTATTTCAACTTGGTGCACCAAGTATATATTGATCATCTATAATACATAGGACTTGGAGCTAAGGGCTGTAATGGGTACATAGGGAATAAGAAATATAATCCCATGTTGCTTTGTACACATGAAACTAATTAAAAAAAGGAATGAAGGAAGGAAAGAAAGGGGAGAGAGAAAAAAAAAAAGAAATATGATCCTCACCCTTAAGAAACTTCCAGGCAAAAAGAAGAGAGAAAAGATCTACTTAAGTTTTTGCGATACACAGTAGAATGTGACAAGAGCTAAAAGGCAAAAAATAAATCACTTTGAGTACAAAGGAAAAGGAAGAATTGTTTGCACTATTAGAATGCGAGAAGTCTTCATGAAAGACATGGAATTTGAGTCTGACTTTGGAAAGTGAGTGTTCTTAGATAGGTAGAGGTGGCAGGGAATACCATATTAGTTTAGAGGAACTAATGGGAGCCACAACTCAGATGGGGAAGTGATTGCAGGAGTTTGATCTTCTTAGACTCACACATACATCAAGAGACAAGTGGTAGTCATTGGAATACCTTTGAAGGTCCATGACTAGTTGAGTAACATGATTAACTGTCTTTTAAGAAAGCTTACTTTAGGAAACAACCAAAATGTCCTTCGATAGATGAATGAATAAAGAAGTTGTGGTATATATACACAATGGAATACTATTCAGCATTAAGAAAAGATGAAATAGGACCATTGTGACAACATGGATGGATCTTGAGATTATAATGCTAAGTGAAATAAGTCAGACAGAAAAAGTAGAGAACCATATGATTTCACTGATATGTGATATATAAACCGAAAACAACAAAAGAACAAGACAAACAACTGAAAAGAACAAAAACTCATAGACATAGATAATGGTTTAGGGGTTACCAGAGGGTAAGGGTGGAGGGGGGAGTGAGGCTCTAGAAGAGGGTAAAGGGGTCTAATATATGGTGATGGAAAGAGAACTGACTCTGGGTGTTGAACACACAATGTGAGATAATGTATTACAGAATTGTATACCTGAAATCTATGTAACTTTACTAACAGTTGTCACCCCAATAAACTTTAATTTAATTTAAAAAAAAGAAGAAAGTTTACTTTAGCAGCAACCTGTAGGAGGGGGTAAAAGAAAAGGAAGAATGAAGTTAGGAGACCAGTTGGGAAGCATTTGCCTAAACCATCTAGTAGGCAACAAAGATCACAAGCAGAACAAGACAGTGATAACAGGAATGAGAAGAAGAATGATATTAGAATATGGAGGTAAAATGGATAAGCTGTGCAACTGGATATGAAAACAGGAAATAATGAATACTCTCAAGTTTTGAAAGGGTGGCTGAGAGATTGATGTGTCCACATTACACAAAGAGGAAACGTCCAGGAGGAGGAACAGGTTTGGACATAGAGCTTTGTCCATACTGTGTTTCCCCGAAAATTTTTTACAGTCATCTCTAATGCATCTTTTGGAGCAAAAATTAATATAAGACCTGGTCTTATTTTACTATAACATAAGACTGGGTCTTTAAATATAATAATATAATATAATACCGGGTCTTATATTAATTTTGCTCCAAAAGACTCATTAGAGCTCATTGTCCGGCTAGGTCTTATTTTCAAGGAAACATGGTAGAAGACATAGAGCTTTGAGAGTCTTGCATAATGATGGGCAAGTAATAGAACTAGGTGAAATGAAAGATTGACCAATTACATTTGCTTTGTAGTCACTGGACCTAAACAATCACAGCAGCTATTTTCGGCAGTGTATCCTAGGGAGTATAGATGCATTCATACCACTCTTTGCCAGTGATAGACTAAAACTCTGACCAAATCCTTTCCTCTAGAGTGTTCAGGCTCTTTTTTTCTTAAAGACCTGCACTCACATAACACATTTTTAAAAAGATATTCTTGGCATGATGTACATGTTCTTTAAAAGGTATCATACCTTACATTTATGGTCAACTGATTTTTTACAAGGATGACAAGCAATTCAATAGGAAAAGAATAGTAATCCCAGCAAATTGCACTGAGACAACTGGATATCCACATGCAAAAGAATTAAGTTGACCCCTGCCTCACACCATATACAAGAATTAAAACAGATTATAGACCTTAAACATAAGAACTAAAACTGTAAAACTCTCAGAAGAAAATCTAGGAATATATCTTCGTAATCTTATATATTGGGCATGGTTCCATATATATAACAACAAAAGCATACACAACAAAAGAAAAATACATAAATGGGACTTCATCAAAATTAAAAACTTTTGTGCTTCAAAGGACATCATCAAAAAAAGTAAAAAGACAACCCCAAGAAGGGGGAAAATTTATTTACAAATCACATATCTGATGGGAGACTTGTATCCAGAATATATAAAGAATTCATACAACTCAACATAAAAAAGATAACATAAATAAAAAATGTATTTGAATAGACATTTCTCCGAAGAAGATATACAAATGACCATGAAGCACATGATGGTCAATATTAGTCATTGGGGAAATGTGAACAAAACAACAATGGTATACCACTTCACACCCAATTGGATAGCTATTATAAAAAAGGCAGAAAATAATAAGTGTTGGCACGGATGTGGAGAAATGAATCCTCATACTCAGCTGGTGGGAATGTAAAATGGTGCAGCCACTTTGGAAAACAGTTTGGCAGTCTCTCAAAACATTAAACATAGAATTACCATATAACCTAACATTTGCTGTCCTAGAAATATACTCATGATAATTGAAAACATATGTCCACATAACATCTACACAGATGCTCATAGCAGCATTATTCCTTGTAAATGCAAAAAAAAAAAAAGTGGAAACAACCCAAATGTTCTTCAGCTAATGGATGGATAACCAAAATGTGATATATTCATGTAATGGAATATTATTCAGCAACAAAAAGGAATGAAGTACAGACACATGCTACAACATGGATGACTCTTGAAAACACTATGCTAAGTGAAAGAAGCTGTACACAAAAGGCCACACATTGTAGATTCCATTTATGTGAAATATCCAGAATAGGCAAATCCATAGAGACAGAAAGTAGATTAGTTGTTGCCAGGTACTGGGGGGAGGGGAGATTGAGGAGGCTGCTTAATAGATTGAGGTTTTCTTTTGAGGTGATGAAAATATTCTGGAACTAGATAGTGCTGGAGGTTGCACAACATTGTGAATGCATTTAATGCCACTGAACTATATACCTTAAAATGATTTAAATGGGGGGCCGGCCCGGTGGCTCAGGCGGTTAGAGCTCCATGCTCCTAACTCCGAAGGCTGCCGGTTAGATTCCCACATGGGCCAGTGGGCTCTCAACCACAAGGTTGCCGGTTCAACTCGAGTCCCGCAAGGGATGGTGGGCTGCGCCCCCTGCTACTAGCAACGGCAACTGGACCTGGAGCTAAGCTGCGCTCTCCACAACTAATACCAAAAGGACAACAACTTGAAGCTGAACAGCACCCTCCACAACTAAGATTGAAAGGACAACAACTTGACTTGGAAAAAAGTCCTGGAAGTACACAGTTCCCCACTAAAGTCCTGTTCCCTTTACCCAATAAAATCTTTTTAAAAAAATGATTTAAATGGTAAATTTTATGTCGTGTATTTTGCCACAATAAAAAATGATCAATTTTATGGTATGTAAATTATGTCTCAATAAAGCTTTTATAAAAATAAAAGCCATAATAGCATGGGTTAATTACCAGTGGACTGCTCTGAGGGAAAAAATCCAATTCCAAAGATTACGTACTGGCTAAACCCATTTTTACAACATTTAGAAATGGAGGACAGATTAGTGGATTCTAAATGTCCAGGGTGGCGGGGTGCGGAGATGGAGGGAAGTGGGTTATAAAAAAGCAACAGGAGGGATCCTTGTGGTTGATGGAACTGTTCAGTATCTTGACTGCGGTGGTATGTTGTGCGGAGCGGCCTGCGGGGCCTCTGGTCCCGCTCCCCACATAAGAATGCAGGCTATGGTGAGGCCAAAAAGGAACACCCACGGAGCCATAGATAGGGGAGTCATACCATTATATTCTCACTGGTGGCAGGGCGAGACACACGCAGTAGTAGCCACACCATCCACAGTCCTCCGTTCACTTCTCTGCCTGCCAACCAACCAACCAATCGATGCAGCCCCACAGTTAAACAGTAGCCAATTGGCTAACGGTTACAGCTGATGGCCAACCAATCACAGTCGACAGCCATTCACCACCTGAGCTAGCACCTCCCCACGCCAGGCCGAGAGCCTGGAAACTGCTCTCCGGGACTCTGTCCTCACATGGTACATACAGGATTGTACATAGGTGATAAAACTTTATAGCATTAAATACACACATATACACACACGTACAACAAGTAAAACGGGTAAAATCTGAACAAGAGTAGTGGATTGTATGAATATCAGTATCCTTGTGATACTGTACTGTTGTTTGCTAGCATGTAGTACAGAATTGGGGGAAATGGGCAAAGTGTACATGGTTCTCTCTGTACTATATCTTACAGTTGCATGTGAATCTCAATAGATATTTCAGTTATCTATTATCTCAAAAGATTTCAATTAATAAAAATGTATAAGAATAGCTATATATCTTTGAAAACTTGTTCTGTAGGCAAACTTCTAGTAATATAAAATGTACCCTTCCTACTCTCGTCTTGGCTGAGCCATGGTCTTATTTTCATGTGCAGTAATCAGAATCAAAGTCCAGGATGACAACAGTTATGTCAGCACTTTTATTTGTGTCTTCCTTCAAGATCAAGCTTGCAGCAGGTGGTTTGGTTCGGTTCTGTTCGGTTTGGTTCGGTTTGGTTTCTTTCATCAATGTAGTATTTTCCAAAAATAGAGAGGATGTGTGAGTGTAGAAAAGGCCAGTCTCAGGCTTTTGGGCATCCTTTAGTTAAGTCAGTTTAAGCAAAGAAAGATTTTTATTCCTTCCTGTTATCTGATATTACAGAGTTTATGTGTCACACTTTTATTTTAGCAAAGGGAAAATAGGATTTTTTAAATGAATAAAAACCACATTTCTGTGCAATAGAAACTGTCCTGTCAATATCTCACCATGTTAAAAAGATAAACAGCAGGATTAACTGTTTACTTTAGGAGCCAGTCGGGTTGTTTTTCAGGAGAAGAACATAATGTCCTGCTGTATCGGTTTCCTGTCTGCGTGTGGGTTGGTGGAGCTGAGGAAAGGCCCTCCACCCACTCAACTCTGCTGTCTCCCTCTCTCCTCCCTTTCTGTCTCTTCCCTCCCTCTTTTCAGTGAATCTTTCCTCTCTTGTGTCCATGTTCAAACTCTCTTCTCTTCTCCCCATTCTCCCTTTCTCTTTCTCTCTCTTGCTTTGCTTTCTCACTTCATCTAATTTCTTCTATTTCTTCCTTAAATTGAGGCTTAGTAAGAGATTATAACATGGAAAGAAAGATCCTTGTTGATCTTTAGAGGCTGCTTAAGTTGATACTGACCTAGAATAAAATAGGACTGACTGATTCTGGGAATTCTTGGTGGACTGCTAAGAACTGCTCTCATAACTTATGTAAACATCCCACGTATTCATTTAATCACCTTCTTTTTCAGTACACACGCATACAGACACACACACACACACACACACATTAGCTGTTTCTTTTCTTCACTTGTGTATCTATGAAATTGAGTCAGTGATTAAAAGGGTAAAACGAATATTTTCTAACTATTGGGGAGGAGCATTTAAAACTTCAAAGGAGTTAAATTACAGTCTCACTAAAACTCCCTCTACAAATTAACAGTATTGCTTTCTGTATTCCTGTGCTTTGTCCTGCTGCTTTTATAGATTAACAATACATGTATTTTTAGAATTTTCAAAGGATTCTCTGATTAGCATGATGTGATATTAAGCTGGTAAGGGAAGGAAAAAGACATTCTTAAAGACAAATATTAACTCCTTAATGGACTTTTATACTTCCAACATGATGACTGTGACTGAACAGTGAACCTCTTATCTGTATTATTTTTATGTTGCTGGGAATGTGTTGTGGAATATAGTTTCATTTGGCACCAATTTTAGTTGGTTCTTCCAACGTGGTCTAAGCCTCACCCTCATACCTCAGAAATACATAGAATCAAAGTCCTACTGAATGGCTCCTAATGGCTAAAACAAAGCAGGTTCTGCTACAACACTGTACCCTTGAACTACTTTTTCACTGCTCTCTTATTTTCCCATCTGCGATGGGTAGAGCATGCCTGGCTGGGGGCAGGGGCAAGCTGAAGACACTGGATATTTTAATGATTATTGCTTCACTTAGATTGGAAATTTACCTTACAAATAAAACTGCAGTAGCTGGATTATGAGGGCAACATTCAAGGCCATTCACAAATTGGTCTCGTGTGTGACAGTATCATTTCTGTGTGGGATGGTGCATCTTATGCTGCTATTAAACACCTTTCTGTAAGTCCCTTCACACAAGATCACCCTTTTCATAAAGGTGTACACACCTGCTTACAGACTTATGAGAGCTGGAACACGATAAGAGAAAAATCGTCTGGTCAATTAACTGCATTTGTAACAAAGTGAATTTTGCTGGTGGGTAAAGGAAGCTAAGATATGGAGCACAGGTTAGGTACAGGCACTTAGCCCAGGGTCCCATATCCATCAGCAAGCAGCAAAGACCAGAACGGAGCGTCCCTTCCCCAGATATGCTTAAAATCATGAAAATGGGTGAAGGTATTTTATTTGGATGAGGGTGTATGTTTTAGGTATGGGTGGAACATCGATCTTAAAATAAGTGGAATTCACTGGCCAGACTGTTATTCCAAGAATTTCAAATAGCAAACACTGTCTCATGGAATAAATGCAGTTCTGAAGCTCTTATTCTAACCACTAATATCCTACTTCCTCCCTGTGAGACATTTTCTCATTGCTGTTCTAGTATTTATGTAAGGTAATCACTTCTAAAAACAGCAGTGCCCCTCTCACTTGAGGAATAGGGTACAACCAACAGTGCTCAGTGCTGAGTAGAATGTGGAAAGTCGACCTGCAACCTAAGCCCCAGCTTGCCCATCACTGATAGCAGAGAGTTTGATATTAACTGAATATGCATGTTTGTCTTGTCCAATGGATATTCTGTGGCAGGAGAGCAAAAGGGTGTACTCAACCTGCTGCCCAAAGTGAGAACTCAATTTTATGAACACTGACCCATCACATAACTTTAAAATGCCAATTCTAATCTCCACGTAGCTTAGCTAGCAGCTAAGTTCACAGTATTTCAGAGCTTTTTAAGGACAGTACTTGTTTCAACTGGTTGTCTGCTGAGCATGTCTACATGCTATTACAGTGTCTGTTTAGGGAACTCAGGTGCCTGAGCTACAGCATCCTATATAGATATATAATTATCTAATCTTCCTCAGACTAAAGTAATTGAAAAGGCCGCTAGAGAGTAACCCCCTGTCTTGCAAGAGAAAGGAATGTAAGCCAGAGAGCTGCCACAGTTTGTTAGTGGTCGCAGCAGGGCCAGGACCCCAGCCACTCCACACCTGTGTTGTTTCTTCCCCCTGCTTTGAGTTCTGTTCCTCCACTGATCAGTTTGGACTTCCGTGTTCTGTGTCAATCAGTTCTGTCTTTGCCTGCTTCCTGGCTCAAGTTGCTTGACCAGCCTTTGGATTCCACAGCTTCTCTGTTCTCTCAAATGAGACCTACATCTGAGCTGCCTGACTCTGAAGCTATTCTTTATTCTTCACTACCACTTATCTCCTTGGAAATCTTAGGCCAGTGTAAATTCTTCCCTGTCCCTCATCCATCATCCATGACCATGTTCTGTCTCTACAGAAATGTTTCTCTAACACATGCCTACATGCTGACAGAGGCCAAAGAGGCCAAGAGTGTGAGGCCACACAACTGCAGTTGTGTGAGGGTTGGGATCAAGAGGTGGGGCCGAGGCCCGTGGGATAAACTGACAAGCTGGTGCTTCATCCACGGCTGTGGACCTAGTGCTGCCAGAGCCACAAGTTTCTCAACACAATGGGAAATTAGAATTTTATATTCAATATCCCAATTTTTCATGTTTGTTACTAATTAAAAAAAATTAACACTGTATAAACCAAAGAAAACATATCAGCCAGCCGAACTTGGCCTGTGAACACCACTTTTTAGCTTCACTATTTCCTAAAAGACATTGTCATTGATTAGAGCAGGGGTGTCCAAACTGCGGCCCACGGGCCAATTGCGGCCACAATCCATTATTAATTGGCCCACAGCAAATTCCAAAAATATATACAGTTTACTTAAATAAACCAGGTGAGGCAATACATACTTTACCTCGAGTAAGTGGCCCGGCTGTTTCTGTATTTTACTGCATATGGCCCTTGGTAAAAAACGTTGAAAAAAGTTTGGACACCCCTACATTAGAGCAATAAACTCATACTGGGTCTAAGGAGATGCTCTCTAAAAGTTCTCTGTTCAAGTCATCCTCCACCTTATCCTAAGAGTTATATTTCTGAAAGAAAAAGTTTATCTAACACTTTTTGTGTCACCCCATTGTTGATTCATTGACAACAGAAGGTAACTGTGCGAGCTGTCACATATACCAGTTATTCACCATTCTCAGTCACCTAGTCAGGTCATCCTCCTTACACAGGCCCTTTACCACATGGCTTTTACCTGCCTGCCTCTCCACAGTTGAGCATCACTAGGTACCAGCCACACCCAGCCATGAGACTTGCTCCACCAAGATGACACCCTCTTGCTCTATTGCTCTCCCCACCCAGTCCTTTCCCTGCTCATCTTCCTTTTCCCCATTTACAATGCTTGTTAAACTTTTCCTTTTTTTCAGAAATATAACTTTGATTTTAAATTGGGATTAATGCATTGAAATCTTCAGGACTCAGCTTAAAGATCACCTCTTTTAAGAAACCTGACCACCTTGGCTAGACCATCCCACCCCAGTGTTGTTTCTCAAGACATTCTGCTTATTTCCTTCCTAGCACTACCAGTAATTGTGATTTTATGTTTATCTGTGTGTTCTGTCTTTCCCTAAGAAAGTATAGAAGCAGAATTGCTCATTACCACATACCTAGCACCTCACAGAGGGCTTTGGTAAATGGCAGTTCTGCTGTATTTTGCATATAAATAGATGGATCATAGATTCATTAGACACCTCCAAAAGGCCAAGGCACTGTTTTAGAGCACCATGACAAACTCATAAGTGCCATTGTTATTAAGAACTTGTGAAACTTATTTCATGGCTATGTAGCCCTCTGTGCCTTACTACATCTATTGCACTTTTTATTGTCTGACTTGGTAATTTTATACTTGTCTCATTTATTGTGTTCAAGCAAATTAAGATGTCTTTTAGGAAAAAAGAACAACTCACACTTAAGTCTACAAATTCAGAATGTAGTTTCCAAATAGTATCAAGATTTACAAATAATGGCTAAAGAACCGTTATGTTTTCTTACACAACACATGCTAAATATCCAGAGGATCTTTATTTCTAATGGAAGTAAATTGAAGAAACAAATATAAAGATTTACTTCTGGAATACCAGAGTGAGGACACAGTGGATTATCTCCCTAAAAGCAAAACATTTTAACTGGAGAAAACTATGAAAAACAATCATTTAAAGACTCTGGAAATTAGGAGAACAATCCAAGATGGCAGAATAGATAAATGCTGTTCTTGCCTCATCCTGTGAACACATCAAAATTACAACTAACTTGTACAACAACCAACCTGGAGAACCATCTGAAGTGTAGCTGAACAGAAGTTTTATAACTAAGGATATAAAGAAGACATGTCCAGACTGATAGGAGGGGTGGAGAAGTGAAACGAGCTGGCCCCAAATCTCCAGGTGGCAGATGAAAATTGGGAGGGATATATCAGCCACAGAGGTTTCCCACGGAGGAGCAAGGGACCCCAGCCATACACCCAGAGTATCGATTCCCCAACCCAGAATATCAGTTTTGGGAAGAAGAGCCCCCACAACATCTGGGTGTGACAAACAGTGGGGATTCTAACTGTCCAGATGGGATGGAAGGCAGCGGAAAACCCAGATGTCCTCTTAAAGGGGCTGCACAGACTGTCTTGTGGCACTCACTCTGGGCTCTGGCGGAGGGACAGTCACTCGGGAGGTGTTGGAGACATATGGGGTGAGGGGTTGGGTAGACTGAGGTGTGTGCCTTTCGGCAAGAACGGGAAGATAGTCGCCACTTTCCCTGTATGGGATCCTTCTCCCATGCAGCCAGGAGGCAGGTGCCATCTTTCCTGTGTTGAGCCCTCCCCTATACCCATGGCCAAATTGAATCTGAATTGGTCTGGTGAGTGAGCACCCTGGTAACTCACTGAGACCCCACCACACCCAATTGCATACTGCATGAGGCTTTATTGCCTGCTGAACCTTATGGGAGCCAGCACCCAGAAGCATGTGAACACCCCAGACCTGGTATTGGTGGCAGCCATCCTCAGTTTACAGTGTGGCCTCTCCCACACACCTGGTCCAGCACAGGGAGCAACCAACCATGGATCACTTTGTAGCTCCTATCAGGTAGTCCTGGGCTGGTTACAGGCAGTGGCTGACCTGAGCCTGCATCGAGGTCCCTCCTAATGGGCCCCAGAATCAATATACTTGGAGGTTGGCTTCAGACCACAGCAGAGCACCACCTACTCCAACAAGAGGCACACCCAAAGGGTAATCTCAACAGGCACCGAGCCTGCTGGGATGAATCCCCCTCCGTGTGGTAAGCCCCCCTTGCACAGGACTCCATAAGATGTGGACGTGGCCAAACCCCACAGCCAGTCAGCCTGAGGGTCAGTCCCACCCACTAACGAGCCAATAGCAATCAAGGCTCAACTATAACAGTAGGGCACACTCATGGGACACTCCTGGAGCACCACGCGCAGGTGACGAGGGAGACTTTGCTACTGGGCCACAAAGAACATCTACTATATAAGGCCACCCGGCAAGACTGGAAGATGTAGCAGTTCCACCTGATACATAGAAACAAAGAGGCCATCAACCAAAATGACAAAACAAAGAAATACATCCCAAATAAAAGAACAGGAGAAAACTCCAGAAAAAGAACTAATGAAATGGAGGCAAGCCACACACCGGAGACAGAGTTCAAAACATTGGTTATAAGGATGTTCAAGAAACTTAGTGAGAAAACTTCAACAAAGATAGGAAGCATAAAAAAGACATAGAAACCATTAAAAAAGAATCAGTCAGAAGTGAAGTATACAATAACCGAAATGAAGAATGCACTAGAAGGAATCACCAGCTGACTAGAAGAAGCAGAGGATCAAGTCAATTATTTGGAAGACAAGGTAGTAGAAAAACCCAATCAGAATGCAAAAAGAAAAAAAGAATTTTAAAAAATGAGGAAGTTTAAGAGACCTCTAGGACAACATCAAGTATAACGACATTCACATCATAGGGGTACCAGAATGAGAAGAGAAAAAGCAAGGAATTGATAACCTATTTGAAGAAATGGTAACAGAAAACTTCCTTAACCTGGTGAAGTAAATAGATATACAAGTCCAGGAATTGCAGAGAGTCCCAAACAAGATGAACCCACACAGACCCACACTAACACACATTATAATTAAAATGACAAAGGTTAAAGACAAAGAGAGAGTCCTAAAAGCAGCAAGAGAAAGGCATCTAGTAAATTATAGGTGAGCTCCCATAAGATAGTCAGCTGATTTCTCAACAGAAACTTTTCAGGCCAGAAGAGATTGTCAGGAAATATTCAAAGTGATGAAAAGCAAGGACCTACAACCAAGATTACAACATTACACAGCAAGGCTATCATTTAAAATCAAAGGACAGATAAAGAGATGCTCAGACAAGAAAAAGCTAAAGGAGTTCATCACCATCAAACCACTATTACAGGGAATGTTAGAGGAACTTCTTCAGACAAAAAGAAAAGATCAAATATGTGAGTAAAATGACAATAATTACATATCTATCAACAATTACTTTCAATGTAGATGGATTAAATGCTCTGATAGAAAAAACAGGATGGCTGAATGGATAAGAAAACAAAACCCTTACATATGCTGGCTACAAGAGACTCACTTCAGATTGAAAGATGCACACAGACTGAAAGTAAAGGGATAGAAAAAGTTGATTCATGATAACAGGAATGGAAAAAAAAAAGTTGGAGTAGCAAAATACCAGACAAAATACACTTCAAAGCAAAGAGACAAAGAAGAATCCAGTGGGGCAGACAGGTAACTCAGTTGGTTAGAGCGCTGTGCTCTTAACAACAAGGTTGCTGGTTCAGTCCCCACATGGGCCACTGTGAGCTGCACCCTCCACAACTAGATTGAAACAGCTACTTGCCTTGGAGCTGATGGGTCCTGGAAAAAACACACTTAAAATAAATAAAAGTTTAAAAAAGAAGAAGAAGGAAAAGGAGAAGAAGAAGAACCTAGTAATCCCACTTATGGGTATTTATCTAAAGAAACCCAAAATGAGGGACTGTGTGCATCCATATGTTCATTGCAGCATTGTTTACAATGACCAAGATGTGGAGGCAACCTGGATGTCCATCGATAGATGAATGGATAAAGAGGTGGTACATATATACAATAGAATATTGCTCAGCCATGGAAGGGAATGGGTTCTTGCCACCTTTGGTGGTATGGATGGACCTGGAGGGTATTGTGCTGAGTCGGTTGGGTGGAGTATGCCAGACAGAGAAGACAGATGTAATGTAATTTCACTTACATGTGGAATCTAAAAAACAAAATAAAACAGAAACACACTCATAGATAAACAGAACAATTTGATGGCTGCCAGACGGGAGGGGGTTTGGGGATGGATGAAAAATGAGATGGGATTAGGAAGTCCAAATTGGTTATTACAAAGTAGTCATGGAGTTGTAGGATATAGCCCAAGGAATGCAGTCAGTAATATTTAAATAACTATGTATGGTGTCAGATGGGTGCTAGATTTATCGGGGTGATAGATGGGAGGGGATTTGGGGGACAGGGTGAAAAGATGAAGGGATTAAGAAGAACAAATTGGTAGTTACAAAATAGTCATGGGGATGTAAAGTAAAGCATAGGTAATATAGTCAGTAACTATATATAGGTAATAACTATGTGTAGTGCCAGGTGGGTACTAGACTAGTCAGGGGGATCACTTCTTAAATTATAAAAATGTCTAACCACTATACTGTACACGTGAAATTAATACAAAATATTATTGACTGTTAACTGTAATTGAAAAAGGGGGGAAGGTAAAGGGGCATAAGAGGTTCAAATTTCCAGATATAAAACAAATAAATCATGGGGATGTAACGTACAGCATAGGTAATATAGACAATAATATTGTGATAGCATAGTAGGGTGTCAGATGGTTGCTGGATTTATGGTGATCACTTCTTTACGTATATAAATGTTGAACAACTATGGTGGACACCTGAAACTGATATAATGTATGTTAGCCATATTTTTTAATAAAAATCTTTTTTAAAAAGTCTCTGGAAATTGTCCTAAGGGCATACAGCAAATGGAGAAACATTCCATCAATGGAATCAAGAAAATCTACTAAATATCAGTAAAAACAACAAGTTTGTGGGCTTTGAGCCATGACTCACTCCCCCGTCAACCAAATTCATCTTTTGGAGGCTGCTCTGGGCTCTACACTAAGGATTGCCCTCTCCCTTCAGCTCCCAGTCCAGGGTACAGTTTCACTCTGAGAGATCCAACAGGATCTCTTCTTTCCTAGCCCATGTTGGCAGGCCAAGTGTGGCAGGCCAAGAATACTGGCATAATTGTGTTCCAGCTCACCACAGGGTGAGCCCAGAAAAAGCACCAGAAAGGCAAGTACAGAAAACCACCGGCAGCAGCAACACCGACACCCACTCTAGAGCAGAAGTGTCACTCCAGGAGAAGGGGCATTGTCCCTACCCCCAGTTCTATGAAGTGGCACAGAGATTCTGCCCAGAGGGAGACAGGTTATAAGGAAGAAAAGCTCTGTAGTGCTGCCTGAGAGGGCTAAGTTTATTTGGAACAGCGCCAGAGAATTCCATGCCCTAGGACATTGTTGAAAATAATGGGGATCTTGGTAAAGAGCAATTCAGAGAGTACTTGTACCTCGCTGATCAACGAGCAAATCAGGAAAAAGAGACAGCTAAGAAGAGCTCTCTAGAACCACAGACAAACTTCAGAGTATGGACATGTGCTTGGCTACACCCACTCAGTAACAATCAGAGCAGCCCACAGGGAAGATTTGGGTGGCAGCACCACCTCCAACCACAGTGGAAGAACAACAAGTTGCTCTAACCCAGGGCAACACCTAGGAAGCCAAGCTTTAAAATTAAATCACATTCATCCTAGCAGTCTGGCACGCACAAGGCCACACCCTCACAGGAGTGATTAGAGAGGAGAAATAAAAGCCCTGGCAGAAGGAGAGGGTGAGGACAAAAACCTGTACTCCTTGAACTGTACTCCTTCAAGACACACGCATCCAATGGTAAAGAGCAAAAGTCTAACTGACTAAGATGGCTAAAGCACATCTTCTCACCAATAAGTGACTTATTTTGACATAGGGGCAACCCCTAGGTGGCCACGTGAAAAGATAAAAAGACCAACAAAATCTGAGCAGGAACATGAGAAACTGCTGCCTGCAGGGGAAAGTAGTTCAGACAAGTCACTAAACAAGTGAATAAACTACAATGCAAATAACATCATCAACCCCTGGGGCGAAGGGAGGAATTTGGCAGTATCCAGAGCTGCCACAATATATTATCCAAAATGCCCAGTTGTCAACAAAAAAATTACAAGATGTGCAAATAAACAGGACAGTGTGACCCATACACAGGGAAAAAAGCAGACAATAGAAACTGATTTTGAAGGGACCCAGATGTTGGACTTAGACAAAAATTTCAAAACAATAATTATAAATATTTCAAAGAACTAAAGGAAACCATGTCTAAAGAATTAAAGGGTGGTATGATGACAGTGTCTAATCAAATGGAGAATATTAATAAAAAGTTGCGTAACACGAAGCATTGTCATGAAGGAGGATGACTTACGGCACACTTTAAAACACACCTTTTCTCAGCTGTAGCTCACACCTGACTGACTGCACCAAACAAGTTGAAATTTGTCACACACTGTTACTAAGGTTCGACATGCTGCTTCCTGTTTTGAAGATCCCTGCCTTTCCGTTGGATAGCACTTGGCAGCAACATTCACTGTATTTCTTGATCACAATGGAAAGAATCTGTGTCACACATCACTTCTGGTATACAGCAATTTCTGTCAAATAAAAACATTACAGTATGTCCTCATCCACCTTATTCACCGGATCTGGCACCGTGCGACTTCTGGCTGTTCCCCAAAGTCAAAATGATTCAGGACATTGAAGCAGCCACGACAGTGCAACTAAAGACACTCACAAAAGAGGACTTCCAGAACTGCTTCAGAAAGGGGCAAAAACAATGGGGAAGTGTGTTCCAAGTGAGGGGGAATACTTTGAAGGAGATTAGAGGCAATGTGTCTTTTACTATGATAAATTTCTTTTAATTTAAACATTCACCGTATTTTTTTATCATGCCTCATGTGTGAAAATGTTAAAAATTGCTTATCTTAAGATAAATGGTACATTCTTATGGGTATCACCTGCTAAATATTGCTTATGCACAATGCACAAACCTAAAATTACATGTTCATCAGATGACCAGTCATGGATTTCCTGGTGTTCATGGGTGTAAAATATCGTACTTGCAAGGAGAATTGAACACAGTAATAATTATATGTGATTTCATTACATTTTTCTCCATAGATCTAATAAACTACATTTCAGAAACATATATTGCTAGCAATTTTTTGGTAATAGTGATGATTTTCAAGGAATACCTGTTAACATCTTTGAGTATTAATGTTTGATAAAACATAATTTGGAAATGTTTTAAATATAAGGTTGCCTCTTGTTCACTTATGCTATCATTTTTTATTTACTGCTTTTTGAAAGGTTAACTGATTATTAAGTATTTATAGTTTTTTTATTCCTCTAATTCTTATGCCTTCAGACTGTGCTGTCCAATAGGATAGCCACTAGCCACGAGACAATTTAAATTTAAAATAATTAAAATTAAATAAATTTAAAGTTCAGTTCCTCACTCACATTAGCTACATTGGAAGCACTCGATTGCCCCATATGGCTAGTGGCTACCACATTAGACTACACGTTTAGAACATTTCATCAGCACAGAGAGTTCTCTTAGCCACACACTGCTTTAGACTGAAGGTCTATTCCTTATTGCTTACTACAACAGTGTGTAGATTAGTCATACCTGCGCTTGAAATATGCTGGAGAAATAATGCTCCAGAAATTAGTCTGCTAATTCCCCACTTTTATACATTTAAAATCATATTTATGTCAAATATGTTCATATATTTATTTAATTTTATTTTTAGAGTTTTCTTATTTAATATTGTATGGTCTTAGACAAGATACTAAACCTTTTTGATCTTCTCTCTTCTATGTGCTAAGTAAGAATAATAATAGCCTAGCTCTTAAAGGCATTTTGAGGATAAAACAATGAAAATAGAACAGGGCCTGGCACTGACCAACTGCTATCAAGAAAATGAATTTGTAATCCATATACACTGTGAAAAAAAATTCACATATCAGTATGCAGCAATAGATAATCAATGCAATAAATGATCAGTGAAGCATACAAAAAGTTAGTAAAGATATAGAAGATCTGAAAAACACACTTGAGTACCTTGACTTTAGATCATGTACAAAACCCTCTACTTAACAACCAGAGTATACTTTCTTCTCATCTGAAACTTTCTTAAAAATTGATTATGTACTAGACCATAAAACAAGTCTCTATACATTTAGAAGAATCAGAGAATACATTATCTCGCCTTAATGCAATCAAATTAGAGTTAATAACAAAAATGTATTTCAAATGCTAATAGAAAATAATGTTAAATATTTCCAAATAATTCATGGATCAAAGAAGAAATAATAATCAGTAACTAGAATTGATAAAAATACTAAATATCAAAATTTATGGGATATCAAAAATTGTAATGTCATTAATTTGATATTTAGAAGAAATAAATAATAGTAAAAAGGAAAAATAGGGGCATCAACTTCATCAGGGATTAGAAACATAGAGGATATTATTCCATCTTTATGCTAATAAATTTGAAAACATTGACAAAATGGGAAAATACCTAGAAAAATATAACTTACCAAAATATCTCAAGAGAAAATTAGAAAGCCCAAATAATTCAATTATCATTAGAGAAGTTGAGTTGATAGCTAAAAATCTTCCCAGGGGAATAAAAAAGCACTAAAGCCAAATGATCTTATTACCAAATTCTTTCAAACTATCAAAAAACAGATCATTCAAACCTTTTACAAATTTTTCAAATTGAAAACAAAAAATGAATGCCTGTCAAGTCATTATGTGAAGCTGATATAAATAACCTTGATACTAAATATAACATGGAAAATAAAGGTCAATATCACTCATGGACATAGATACAAAAATTGTAAATAAAACATAGCAAATAGGATCTTGGCTTTATCTCAGGAGTACAATATTGCTTTAAAAATTGAAAAGCTAGGGCCCGCCCGGTGGCTCAGGTGGTTAAAGCTCCATGCTCCTAACTCCGAAGGCTGCTGATTCGATTCCCACATGGTCCAGTGGGCTCTCAACCACAAGGTTGCCATTTCAATCCCTCGAGTCCCGCAAGGGATGGTGGGCTCTGCCCCCTGCAACTAAGATTGAACACGGCACCTTGAGCTGAGCTGCCGCTGAGCTCCCAGATGGCTCAGATGGTTGGAGCGCGTCCTCTCATCCACAAGGTTGCTGGTTTGACTCCCGCAAGGGATGGTGGGCTGTGCCCCCTGCAACTAGCAATGGCAACTCGACCTGGAGCTGAGCTGCGCCCTCCACAACTAAGACTGAAAGGACAACAACTTGACTTGGAAAAAAGTCCTGAAAGTACACACTTTTCCCCAATAAAGTCCTGTTCCCCTTCCCCAATTAAAAAAATCTTAAAAAAAAAGAAAAAAGAAAAAGAAACAAAAGACTCAGATCTTTAAAAAAAAATTTGAAAGGCTATAATTCTCATTTACCACATTAGCAAAGGAGATAAAAACATATAATCACTTCAATTAATACAGAAAATGCATTTGATAAAATCCAGTACCCATTCATGATTAAAAAAACAAAAAAGTTCTCAGCAAACTAGGAATCCTTAACCTGATGAATGATGTCTACCAAAAAAAAAAGAAAAGAAAACTATACAAGCATCACTCTTAATTGTAAAACATTGAAGACATTTTTTTCAAAATCAAGAACAAGATAAGGATGACAAATATCACTGGCTTCTCTTCAGGATTGTGCTGAAGGTTCTAAAAGGCAGTCAGAAAAGATAAGTTAATATAAAGCATAAGGATTAGGAAAGCAGAAGCAAAATTGTTAATATGCATGCATAAAATAATAAAACTTCATAAAAAGTATTACAAATAATAAATTTTATTAAGACTGATGGATTACAAAAGTACAATATACAAAAGTCATTTGTACTTCTCTACACCAGCAACACACAGCAACACAGAAAAATACCATTTAAAATAGGGAATAGAACCATAAACAATCTAGGCATAGATCTAACAAAAATATTCAAGAACTGTATGGAGAAAATTATATTATAAAAGTTGACTTAAGTAGCACCAACGGAAAACGTTATTATAATTGGTCTAAGTACCCTGAAAAGGAAGGAAAGATTAATCTACTTGTGCCAGTCACTGTGCAGAGCCCTATATCACTTTAGTACTCATAATAGCCCTCTAAGTTAGGTTCCCTTATTCCTGTGTTACGATGAGTAAATTCAAGCTAACTGTAGTTAGCAACTTTTTTAAAGTCCCAGAGTTCCTAACATGGTGTTTCCTCCCTGGGAAGCCATTTATGTTGCCTTGAATGTGATATAATTTATGGGAAACATCTCTGGTGATTCGGGAAAAATAAGTTGATCATGTGGCCCTTTTCTGCTCAGACCTGTCACACTAGCACTTATTTTAGGAGATAGTATTTCACCAAGCAGGAAGCAGTGACAAGTGGATGGAATTCTGTGAGTGCTGCTGATAACAGTCCAAACTCTGGTTTGGACTGTTGAATGCAACAGTTCCAATCCAGTTGAACCAGTGGGGACAGTGACTCCACCTCAGGCCTGATCCAGTGTACTCCTGAACCTCAGCTATGTGAGCAGAACAAGGTGGGCAAGCATGTATGACTGAGCATGAACAAAAGCAGAAGGAAAATTGTAATAACTCATCTCTAGGTCAAAATAATAAATAAGAGCACCCTAGTTTGGTCATTTGAGATAGAAGCGAATGTCAGAGCAAATATAAAGCAAAGGTATTAGCCAATTCCCCACCTCTCTCTTCTCAACACAAGCAATCAAAAATTCTCCCCGGTTTTATAAAGCACGTTCACAGAGATTTTGTATTTACCTTGACTTTTGTATATATTCCCAAATAATGCTTACAAAACAATGTGGGATGCAGTAGTATAGTCAATCAGGCATTGAATTAATTGGGTGGGAGTGGGAAGAGGACCTGGTTCTGCCCTATTACAAGAAAGCTTGAAGCTTCCTTGTTAGGAAATGGAACCTAGTCCCCAAGGTTCTGCCTCAGCCTAACTACACATGGAACAGAGAGGCAAGTCATGTGAGAGGGTAGCTAGGGGGTGAGTAGGTCTTTGGGGAAAAATAAACATTAAAGCTCTTTCCTGCAGAAAGATACGATATGGAATGGTCTATGGGCAAAAAAATACTTTATGAATTCAGCATAAAAACTTATACTTTCATCCCTGCTTTGACATAGCATATTGTTCTAACATGGCAATATTATGAAAGAGTAACCTTTTGTTCTTTCCCACTTGAGTCTCCGATTAAATCATACAGTGCTTATTTTGAATGAAAGGTTAAGTTATATTAGCCAGTTAATAAATTGTTTCCAAGGGACTTAGTTTAAGAGCATTTTTCCTTCATTATATTATATTAGCCTATTTTTTCTTTTTTGGATAATCTAGCATAAATTACTTGCATTTTTACTTTACTATTCTGATATGATTCTTGTCAAACATTCAAAATTATCTTTCAAAAATTATAAATGGGACAATACATCAAGAAGACATAACATTAATCAATATACGAGGTGTTATCCAAAAATACAGTGAGTGTATTAAATAAAAATGTATTAAATACATGTATTAAGTAAAAAAAATTATTACAGTGAAAGACACATTGCCATTAATCCCCCTCAAAATACTCTCCCTCACTTCGAACACACTTATCCCATCATTCTGTCCACTTCTGGAAGTCCTCTTTCATGAGTGTCTTTACTTACACTATCATGGCTGCCTCAGTGTCCTGAATCGATTCAAAACGTTTACTTTTCATGGTCATTTTGACTTTAGAGAAGAACCAGAAGCCACATGGTGCCAGATCCGGTGAATAAGGTGGCTGAGGACATACCCTAATATTTTTGACAGAAATTGCTGTACCAAAAGCTATGTATGACATGGAGTGTTGTCATGATGGAGGATGAAGTAAAGACACTCACGAAAGAGGACTTCCAGAACTGCTTCAGAAAGTGGCAAGAACGATGGGATAAGTGTGTTCGAAGTGAGGGGGAGTATTTTGAGGAGGATTAATCGCAATGTGTCTTTTACTGTAATAAATTTATTTAAACATTCACCATATCTTTTGTCACACTTCATATATGCTCCCAATCAGGGAGCACCAAAATATATAAAGCAACTACTAACAGAACTAAAGGGAGAAATTGACAAAAATACAATTATAGTAGGGGACCCAAATAACCAATTGACAACTGTGGATACATCATACAAACATAAACTCAATAAGGAAATACCAGCCTTAAATGACACATTAGCTAAATGGACATAATAGACATTTACAGAGCTTTTCATCCCAGAACACCAGATTATATTAGGTTGGTCCAAAAGTAATTGCGGTTTAAAACGTTAAAAATAATAGCAAAAACCGCAATTACTTTTGCACCAACTTAATACATTCTTTTCTACTGCACATGGAACATTCTCAAGGATAGACCATACACTGAGATCCAAAACTAGTTTCAACAAAATTAAGAAGATTGAAATCATACCAAGCATATTCTCTGATCACAAGGCTTTGAAATTGGATATCAACTGCAAAAACAAAGCAGGAAAAACCACAAATATGTGGAAATTAAACAACATGCTTTGAAAGAACAACTGGATCAAAAAAGAAATAGGAGAGATCAAAAATACATAGAAACAAATGAGAATGAAAATACATCCTGTCAAAATTATTGGGGTACAGCAAAAGCAGTAATAAGAGGGGAAATTTATATAATTACAGGCCTATCTCAACAAACAAGAAATCCCAAATAAACAACCTAACATTACATCTCAATCAACCAGAAAAAGAAGAACAAATGAAACCCAAAATCAGCAGAAGGAAGGAAATAATAAAAATCAGAGCAGAATTAAATGAAATCGAGAACAAAAGACAATAGAAAAAAATAATGCAACAAAGAGCTGATTCTTGAAAAGACTAATAACATTGACAACTAAGGAATAAAGAGAAAAGACAGAAATAGCAAAATTAGAACTGAAAGAAGTTATGATGGATACCACAGAAATACAAAGGATCATACAAAAATACTGTGAAACACTATATGCCCCCAATTTTAATAAACTAGAATAAATGACAAGTTCTTAGAAATATAAAAGCTCCCTACACTGAATCATGAAGAACTGGAAAATCTAAGTAGACCGATCAACAGTAAGGAAATAGAAACAATCATCCAAAACCTACCCAAAAGTAAAACTCCAGGACCAGATGGCTCCACTAGTGAATTCCACCAAACATTCAAAAATGATTTAATACCTGTCCTTCTTAAACTCTTCCAAAAAATTGAAAAAGAGGCAATACTTCCTAACTCATTTTATGAGGCCAACATTACCCTGGTACCAAAACCTAGAAAGGATAACAAGAAAAGAAAACTATAGATCAATATCTCTCATGAATACAAATGTAAAAATTCTGAACACAATACTAGCAAATCGAATACAACAATACATTAAAAATATTATACACCATGATCAAGTGGGGTTCATTCCAGGGGCACAAGAATAGTTCATCATATGCAAATCAATCGATATGATGCACCACATAAACAAAATAAAGGATAAAAATCATATGATCATATCAGTAGATGCAGAAAAGCATCTGACAAGATACAACATCCATCTATGATTAAAACAAAAAAACGGTTTTAGATGGAAAATACCTCAACATGATAAAGGCCATATACAACACCCAGCTAATATATTTACCAGTGAAAAACTAAAAGCTTTTCCTCTATGATCAGGATCAAGACAAGCATGCCCCCTCTCCCCACTGTTACTCAACATAGTTTTAGAAGTGCTAACCAGAACAATCAGGCAAGAGAAAGAAATAAAAGGCATTCAGTTTGGGATTGAAGAAGTCAAATTGTCAGTTTTCTCTATATAGAAACACTAATGACTCCATCAAAAAACAATAGACAAATAGAAACAATAAACAAATAAAGTTGCAGGATATGAAAATCAATGTAGAAAAATCCATTGCATTGCTGTATACTAACAATGAAATTTCAGAAAAAGAAATGAAAAACAAAAAACAATTTCTTGGAGCGGCCAGCTGTCTCAGTTGGTTACAGCGTGAGCTCTTAACAAGGTTGCCGGTTCGATTCTCACATGGGCCAGTGAGCTGCACCCTCCAAAACTAGATTGAAGACAACAAGCTGCCGCTGAGCTGCCAGTGGGCAGCTGGGTGGCTCAGTTGGTTAGAGCTTGAGCTCTTTAACAACAAGGTTGCCAGTTCAATTCCCGCATGGAATGGCGGGCTGCAACCCCTGCAACTATAGATCCAAAATGGTGACTGGACTTGGAGTTTAGCTGTGCCCTCCACAATTACATTGAAAGACAATGACTTGACTTGGAGCTGATGGGTCCTGGAAAAACAAGCTGTTCCCTAATATTCCCCAATAAGAATTTAAAAAAAAAAAAATGTCTTTTGCAATTGCAACAAAAAGAATAAAATACCTAGGAATAAACTTAACAAAGAATGTGAAGGACCTATTGAAAGAAATTAAGAAAGACACAAAGAAATGGAAATACATTCCGTGTTCATGGGTTGGAAGAATTAAAAATGGTCATATTACCTAAAGGAATATGCAGACTTAATGCAGTCCCCATCAAAATCCCAATGGCATTTTTTAAAGAAATAGAACCAAAAACTCATCAGATTTGTATGGAATTACAAAAGACCCCAAATAGCCAAAGCAATCCTGAGAAAAAAGAACAAGGCCGGAGGTATTGCACTCCCTGACTTCAAATTATACTACAAGGTAACTAATAAAAACATTGTGGTATTGGCAGAAAAACAGACACAAAGACCAATGGAACAGAATTGAGAACCCAGAAATCCACATATAAGCAGATAATTTTCAACAAAGGAGCCAAAAACATACAATGGAGAAAAGAAAACCTCTTCAATATATGGTACTGGGAAAATTAGAAAGCTACCTGCCAAAGAATGAAACTAGCCTGCTATCTGTCACCATAAATCAAAAATAACTCAAAGTGAATCAAAGACCTAAACATAAGACCTGAAAAAATACATTGCATAGAAGAAAACATAGACACTAAACTCATGTGGACCTTAGTTTCTGAGGGGATTTTATGAATTTGATCTCAAAGGCAAGGGAAGTAAAAGCAAAAATAGATGAATGGGACTATATCAAAGTAAAAAGCTTCCGCTGAGCAAAAGAAGCCATCAACAAAACAAAGAACGATCCAACCAAATGGGAGAAGATATTGGTAAACACCGCCTCCAATAACGGGCTAATCTCCAAAATATATAAAGAATTCATACGCATACAACTCAACAACAAAGAAACAAATAATCCAATTAAAAATGGGCAGATGACCTGAACTTCTCCCAAGAAGACATACAAACGGCCAATACATATATGAAAAAATGCTCAACGTCACTAGCTATTAGGGAAATGCAAATCAAAACCACAATAAGATATCACCTCACACCTGTTAAAATGGCTATTATCAACAAGGCAAGTAATAACAAGTGTTGGAGAGATTATGGAGAAAAAGGAACCCTCATGCACTTCTGATGGAAATGTAAATTGGTACAGCCACTATGGAAAACCGTACAGAGGTTACTCAAAAAAACTTTAGAATTACCATACAACCCAGCAGTCCTTCTTCTAGGTATCCACCCAAAAATCTGAAAACACTTATATGTAAAGATATATGTACCCCTGTGTTCATTGCAGTATTAGTCACGGTGGCCAAGACATGGAAACCACTGAAATGTTCTTTGATGGATGATTAGATTAGAAAGATGTGGTACATATATACAATGGGATATTAGTCATAAAAGATGAAATATTGGGGGCCGGCACAGTGGCTCAGGCGGTTGGAGCTCCCTGCGCCTAACACCGAAGGCTGCTGGTTCGATTCCCACATGGGCCAGTGGGCTCTCAACCACAAGGTTGCCAGTTTGACTCCTTGACTCCCACAAGGGATGGTGGGCTCTGCCTCTACAACTAAGATTGAACAGGGCACCTTGAACTGAGCTGCCGCTGAGCTCCTGGATGGCTCAATTGGTTGGAGCATGGGCTCTCAACCACAAGGTTGCTGGTTCGACTCATGCAAGAGATGGGGGGCTCTGCCCCCTGCAACTAACAATGGCAACTGGACCTGGAGCTGAACTACACCCTTCACAACTACGATTGAAAGGACAACAACTTGCCTTGGAAAAAATCCTGAAAGTGTACACACTGTTCCCCAATAAAGTCCTGTTCCCTTTCCCCCAGTAAAATCTTAAAAAAATAAAAATTTAAAAGATGAAATATTGCTATTTGTGACAACATGGATGGAACTTGAGATTATCATGCTAAGTGAGTAGAAAAAGTCAAGAACCATATGATTTCACTCATGTGGGATATAAAACTGAAAGCAATAAACAAGACAGTCAAAAACTCATAGACACAGACAACAGTTTAGTGGTTACCAGAGCATAATGGGGGAAGGGAGATAGGGAAGAGGGTAAAGGGGATCAAATATATGGTGATGGATTTAATAAAAAACTTAAAATAAGAAAGTTATTGAGTTGGAAAGTTCTTCTGGATAAGTAGCCTCATTATTGACTAGTTACAATTTATATGTAACTATATTTTAAATAGTTTAATGTAGTAGAACAAATTATTGCCTCTCTATAAAGATTAGATTTAGATATTCCAGATTTTACGGTCATCATGCAGTTTGCTATGAATTCATTCCTTGTTGCCTTCTTTGTGCTTCCCCTGCATATTAGAATGCTCCATACACTGAGATGCTCTTTCCAGTTTCACTATGCAAAATTGATCACTCTTCTTCTACATTCTTATCACTTGTTACAGTAATATGATGGTATGGGACAAAAATATCAAAATCAAGGGCCTTGGGTTTAAGACCTGATTTTGCTACCTCTTTCCTATCTTGGCTAGTTTTTATAACACTCTGAGCCTCACTTTCCTCATCTATCAAATGGAGGTAATAATGCCTACGTTCCTCAGTTGAAGGATTAAATAGATAATATATGAGAATATTCTAATTGGCCATAATACATTATATTGGTTTTAGGTGTTAATGTTGCCCTGCTATCTTTTATTTGATTCTCAATTTGTATTATTTTTATTTGATCCACTCCTCTTATATGTCCTACAAATTATAAGCCCCAATAAGCCTCAGATGAATGCATTAGCGAGTGAGTATGTGAATGAATATTTCTGTGAGTGAGCACTGTCTGTATGCAAGTAGGTACTATGTGAGTTTGCTGTATATGTGTTCCCCACAGAAACTCATGCAGTCCCTCATGCATGGTAGGAGTATTTATTGAGAGCCTCCCATAGCTCAGATAGAAAATATGGGAGCAATTTCAACCCTCATGTTTTCAGAGTGGAATTCATAGTTAGTTTGCATGTGAATACTATTGCTTAAGGTTTCCTTATAATGGAGAAGATTGTAAGGATAGGGTAAGATTCTAAATTTCATTATATTGAACATCAATAATATATTTGTTTCCTTTTTTAGAAAAATCAATCTCTCTATATTTCAAACTCTCAGAGATAACTCTAAAAGTAAGTGGTTTTCAGCAATTGTTAAAGATGCACAAAAAATTATGCACTTAACATTATATCACAATTTTTCTTTGAAAGTTCATGTATAATGACAAGTTGAAATGTCCTTTTGCAAAGCCTATTTTTCTAATAGATTTTTAAGGGTTTGATTCTTTCCCATTGTTTGCCAATTTTTAGCACAATGTTTGAAACCCTACCAACTTTCAAAAGTACCAATAAGCTTTCCCATCTTTTCTCCACAATTGTCCTCCATTTATTTAGTGGGATCTCTTTCAAGTTGTATCCTATATTGTTCTTTTTTCCTTTAAGCAACTTTTCAAAGGTATTATATATACATACACAATACAGTTTACATACATAAAATAAATGTACCATTTAAGCATAGATTTTAGTGGGTTTTGACAAATGTTTCTACCATATAGTACCCACCACAATGAAGACATAGACTATTTCCGTTACTACAAAAAGTTCCCTTATATCCTCTGCTGTAAATCCCTCCTAGCCCCAGTCCTAGGCAACTACAGATCTGCTTGCTGTCACTATGTATTCATTTAGCTTTTTCTGTAATTTGATATAAATGTAAACTGCTTTTGATGGGTTTTGTTCCCACTCAGCAAAATTTTTTTCAAAATATATTCCTGTTGTTGCATTGTCAGTGCTTTGTTCCTTTTTGTTGCTGAGTCCATTGTAAGGGTATACCACAGTTTATCCATTCAAATATTTTTTAATATTCATCCTGCTTCCACTTTGGGACTAATTATTTATAAACTTGCTATGAATATCTGTCTGTTAATATTTGTGTGTACATATGATTTTATTTATTTTGAGAAAATACAGAGGGAAACAACTAGCTATGTGGTAAGTGTATGTTTAACTTTATAAGAAACTGCCAAAGTGCTGCTTGCTTCTGCAACATATATACTAAAATTAGAACAATACAAAGAAGATTAGCATGGCCCCTGCACAAGGATGACAGGTAACTTTCATGGAGCATTCCATATTTTTAAACAGACTCGTAAAAACAGAGACCAAAGGCATGGTTACCAGAAGGGAGAAGGTGGGGGAGGGGTGAAAAGCAGAAAGGAGGCATATAGTCAATAATATCATGATAAGTTTACATTGTGACAGATGAGTATTAGAATTAGTGGGGTGATCACATTGTAAGGCATAAAAATGTCAAATCACTATATTGTATACCTGAAACTAATATAACCAACATAAGATTATATGCCAACTGTATTTAAATTTAAAAATAAATTTAAAGAAACTTCCGAAGTGTATTCTAAAGTGGCTATAACATATATTCTCACCTAAAATGCATGATAGTTCCATATCCTCAACAAACTTGATACTGTACTCATAAAACTTGATACTGTACTCATAAATCTGTTTCATTTTAGACTTTCCAGTGAGTGTGTAGTGGTATCTCATTGTAGTTTCAACTTGTGTTTTCCTGATGCCTAATAGTATTATGCATCATTTTGTGTGTTTATTGGGTATATGTGCGTCTTCTTTGATGAAGTATTTACTCAAATTTTTGGACATTTCATTTATATTGAAGTGATATGATACTATCCTTTTTTTTTTTTTTGATACTATCCTTTTTAATGTCAACAATTCAGTGCATTTAGTACATTCACAGTGTTATGCAACCACCACTACCATCTAGTTCCAAAACATTTTAGTCACTCCAAATACCCATAAAAAAGTTATAGGCATACCTCTGACATATTGCCAGTTTGGTTCCAGACCACTACAGCAAAGCAAATATTGCAATAGCAAATATCACAATAAAGTGAATCACTCGAATTTTTTGGTTTCCCAGTATATAGAAAAGTTATGTTTATACTATTCTGTAGTCTACTAAGTGTGCAATAGCATTATATCTAAAAGTGTACAACCTTAATTTGAAAATACTTTATTGCTAAAAATATGCTAACCATCATCTGATCCTTTAGCTAAAATCATAACCTTTTTGCTGGTGGAGGTTCTTGCCTCGATGTTCATGCCTGCTGACTGATCCGGGTGGTGTTTGCTGAATGTTGGGGTGCCTGTGGCAACTTCTTAAAATAAGACAACAGTAAAGTTTGCCATATCAATTGACTCTTTTACGGACGACTTCTCTGTAGCATGTGTTGCTGTTTGATAGTATTTCACCCGCAGAAGAAGTTCTTCCAAAATTGGAATAAAATCTTTGAAACCTTGCTGCTGCTTTATCAACTAAGTTTATGTAATATTCTAAGTCCTTTTTTGTCATTTCGACAATCTTCTCATCTTCACAAGGAGTAGATTCCATCTCATGAAACCACTTTCTTTACTCATCCGTAAGAAGTACCTCCTCATCCGTTAAAGTTTTATCATGAGATTTGAGCAATTCAGTCACATCTTTAGGCTCCACTTCTAATTCTAGTTCTTTTGCTTTTTGCACTACATCTGCAGTTACTTCCTCCACTGAAGTCTTGAGCCTCTCAAAGTCATCCCATGAGGGATGGAATCAACTTCTTCCAAACTCCTCTTAACGTTGATATTTTTACCTCTTCCCATGAATCATAAGTGTAATTCATGTCGTTAATGGCATCTGGAATGGTGAGTCCTTTCCACAAGGTTTTCAATTTTGTTTGCCCAGATCCAACAGAGGAATCACTTTCTATGGCAGCTAAAGACTTATGAAGTGTATTTCTTCAATAATAAGTATTGAAAGTCAAAATTACTCCTTGAAACATTGGCTGCAGAATAGACATTGTGTTAGCAGGTGTGAAAACAACGTTAATCTCATGGCACAGCTCCATCAGAGCTCTTGGTGACCAAGTGCCCTGTCAATGAGTAGTAATATTTTGAAAGGAATTTTTTTTTCTGAGTAGTATATTTCAACAGTGGGCTTAAAACATTTATTAAACCATGTTGTAAACAGATGTGCTGTCATCCAGGCTTTCTTGTTCCATTTATGAGCACAGCAAGATTTAGCATAATTCTTAAAGGCCCTCTTTATGGTAAATGAGCATTGGCTTCAACTTCAAGTCACCAGCTGCATTAGCCCCGTATAAGAGAGTCAACCTGTCCTTTGAAGCTTTGAAGCCAAGCACTGACTTCTTTCTGTAGCTATAAAAGTCCTAGATGGTATCTGCTTCCAATGTAAGGCTGTTCTGTCTACATTGAAAATCTCCCAAGAAGATAAAAACAGATATATGAAAAGATGCTCAACTTCACTAGTTATTAGGGAAATGCAAATTAAAACCACAATGAGATACCACCTCACACCTGTTAGATTGGCTATAATCAACAAGGCAAGAAATAACCGGTTTTAGAGAGGTTGTGGAGAAAAAGGAACCCTCATACACTGCTGGTGTGGATGTAAACTGGTACAGCCACTATGGAAAACATTATGTAGGTTCCTCAAAACATGAAGAATAAAGTTACCATTAGACCCAGGAATCCCCTTTCTGTGAATCTGCCTGAAAAGTTTGAAAACATTGGTTCGTAAAGGTTTATTCACTATTCACTGTGGCCAAGACATGGAAACAGCTGAAATGTTCTCAATAGATGATTGGATAAAGAAGATGTACATATATACAACAGAATACTACTCAGCAATAAGAAAAGATTACTGCTATTTGCAACAACATGAATGGATCTTAAGAATATCATTATAAGCGAAATAAGTCAGATGGAAAAAGTCAAGAATCACATGATTTCACTCATGTGGGATATAAAACTGAAAATAATGAACACACAAGATAAATAAACAGAAACTCAGATGCAGGCAACAGTACGGTGATTACCAGAGGGAAAGCGGGGAGGTAGAAGAGGATAAATGGAGTCAAATGTATGGTGACAGGAGACTAGACTTTGGGTGGTGAACACACAATGCAATATCCAGATGATGTATTATAGAATGGTACATTTGAAAAGTATATAGTTTTATTAACCAATGTCACCCCAATAAATTTAATAAACTTATTTCTTTAAAAAAATCTGTTGTTTAATGTAGCCACCTTCATTAATTATCTTAACTAGATCTGAATAACTTGCTGTAGTTTCTACATCAACAGTTGCTGCTTCACCTTGCACTTTTAAAATGTTATGGAAACAGCTTCTTTCCTTAATCCTCATGAACCAGTCTCTGCTAGCTTCAAACTTTTTTTAATTAAATTTATTGGGGTGACAATGGTTAGTAAAATTACATAGGTTTCAAGTGTACAATTCTGTAATACATATCTATATATCACGTTGTGTGCTCACCACCCAGAGTCAATTCCCCTTTTATCATCATATGTTTGACCCCCTTTACTCTCTTCTACCATCCTCTCCCTTTCCTTCTGGTAACCACTAAACTGTTGTCTGTGGCTACAAGAGTTTTTATTTCTTTATTTGTTTGTCTTGTCCCTTTGTTGCTCACTTAACATAATAATCTCAAGATCCATCCATGTTGTCACAAATGGCGGTATTTCATCTTTTCTTATGGCAGAGTAGTATTCCATTGTGTGTACTCATATGAACCACATCTTCTTTATCCAGTCATCTATGGAAGGACACTTTGGTTCAAACTTTTCTTCTGCAGTTTCCTCACCTCTCTCAGCCTTCACAAAATTGAGGAGAGTTAGGACCTTGCTCTGGATTAGGCTTTGTCCTAAGGGAATACTGTGGCTGGTTTAATCTATCCAGACCACTAAAACTTTCTCCATTATCAGCACTGAGGCTGTTTTGCTTCCTTATCGTTCATTTGTTCACAGGAGTAGCACTTTTTTATTGTATTTATTGGGGTGACATTGGTTAATAATATATACGTTTCAAGTGTACAATTCTGTAATACATCATCTGTATATTGCATTGTGTGCTCACCACCCAAAGTCTAGTCTTCTGTCACCATATATTTGACCCCCTTTACCCTCTTTATCTCCCTCCACCCCATTCCCCGCTGATAACCACCATTCTGTTTGTGTCTATGAGTTTGTTTGTTTGTTGCTTTCTGTTTTGTTTTTTTTAAAACAAGAGTTTATTATATTAAATACATTGTAAACTTTGAAAAAAATTGTAGGAAAGCAGCAGACTCAAACTGCAGCAACCCTAACAGATAATAATTCTGACCCCTTTGCAAAACCAATCAGTTCAAAAAGAAAGTAATGTTCACATCTATGAGGCAGACAAAAAAGTGTGACTTCTGTACAAACTATATTTAAAATTTCATGGTTAACGTCCTTGGAATGCAGTGTGCTCATAAGAGTTTTTCTGAAGTCCTGCCCAGTGCAGCCTAAAGAGAGACATGAAACCTCCATATGCAAAGAAAGTCGTTTCAAGGTGGGTTGTTTGTTTGTGTTTTGTTTTGTTTTGTTTTGTTTTTTTAATTTATTGGGGTGACAATTGTTAGTAAAATTACATAGATTTCAGGTGTACAATTCTGTATTACGTCATCTATAAATCCCATTGTGTGTTCACCACCCAGAGTCAGTTCTCCTTCCATCACCATATATCTGATCCCCCTTACCCTCATCTCCCACCCCCCACCCCCCTTACCCTCTGGTAACCACTAAACTATTGTCTGTGTCTATGAGTTTCTGTTTCTCATTTGTTTGTCTTGTTCTTTTGTTGTTTTGGGTTTATATACCACATATCAGTGAAATCACATGGTTCTCTGCTTTTTCTGTCTGACTTACTTCGCTCAGCATTACACTCTCAAGATCCATCCATGTTGTCACAAATGTTCCTATATCATCTTTTCTTACTGCCGAATAGTATTCCATTGTGTATATATACCACAACTTCTTTATTCATTCATCTATCGAAGGACATTTTGGTTGTTTCCATGTCTTGGCCACCGTAAACAAAGCTGCAATGAATATTGGAGCACACGTGTCTTTATGTATAAATGTTTTCAGATTTTTTGGGTAGATACCCAGGAGAGGGATTGCTGGGTCACATGGTAATTCTATTCGTAATTTTTTGAGGAACCTCCACTCTGCCTTCCATAGCAGCTACACCAGTCTGCATTCCCACCAACAGTGTATGAGGGTTCCTTTTTCTCCACAGCCTCTCCAACACTTGTCACTATTTGTCTTGTTGATGATAGCCATTCTGACTGGGGTGAGGTGATATCTCATTGTGGGCAGAGGACCTGAAGAGACATTTCTCCAAAGAGGACATACAAATGGCAAATAGACATATGAAAAAATGTTCAACATCACTAATCATCAGAGAAATGCAAATAAAAACCACAATGTTTGTTTTTTTTTAAAAGAAAAATAAACAACGGATGGCTGTTGGCAATGGAGACTGTAAGGAGCTGTATCCTCCCTGCTCATGGCTTGTTTGCTGGTCAAAGCCCTTGGGAGGTCCAGGACACTTCACAGCCATGACAGCACCAACTGTAGCTACCACATTTTTTTTTATTTTTTTTTGCATTTCCTACCTTTTGATACAGATGTGTGTGTCTGTGTGTGTGTGTGTGTGTGTGTGTGTGTGTGTGTGTGTGTGTGTGTTTTACAACTCGAAGATATCACTATCCCATTTGTTCCCATATTAATACAAGAGGTGTGGTCTCTATTGGATAAATGTATCTTTTATTCAATTTTAGGTGCAGGACTTGACTGCACATAAATGTCCCATTTTTGTTTGTGTTATTTGTTGTATACGTGTTTTTATTTTTGCATGACAAATATGTCTGTGGAGTCCGAGGCTCTTGTTTTATCCGGATGATGGAGGGTCCAGTCCCATGGCATCCACCTCAGTTCCCGCTGCAGGACATATTTGCTGAACTGAGATGAGTCCATTTCTCCCCTACAAGATCCATGATTTTAAATCCTCTTTGTTGCAACCCCTTGAGGACCTAGACTGAGTTGAAGTGACAGCAACCATTCAGTGGAAACCTAATTACGTTCATCAAGTCGTGATTCCAGCCTGCGCTGAGAGTTACACATCACATCCCCAATCTCCGGAAACAATTCTGTCAAGTATTTGTCATCTCTGAAAGTGATCCTTTCTCCAAGATCTGGGGCCATGCACACCACTAGGCACTAACAGGGCCTTGGAAAGCAAACAGTTTCTCTATCGGGCTTCCATCTTGCCATTTCCAACAACGTGGGCTGAAGCTGCAAATATTTTGCATCTTCATAGAGCAAAGGGTTGTCCTTAAAATCATTGGGAATGAGGAGTTTTGATGTTCTGTAGAAAATTCATGATATATCTGACATCTGTCCATCTCTGTCAGTGAAATAGTGCTGTTGGAGACTGTCCAAAACAATGTACCATCAAAAAGTCTTCCAATTCTTGATTCAGGGTGTTGCGTGAGGGTGACCCGGCTGCTGGTCATGTAGCATGTGGCTTCCCACATCAGTGTGGACTGGCACACTAGATTTTGTGTGTTCTGCTGGGGGAGAAATGCCTTGGTTGCTCTGTGGAGATGCAGATCTAGTGGTCAGAGGCCGTGGTATGTTGGGCTGACTGTCTCTCTGGCAGAGTGGTGCGTGGACCCTTGTGAGAGAAAAGGAGGGCCAATGGGAGGATTGGGCAGTCTCACTTCTCTATGTAATGGAAGAGGAGCAATGTTCCTTCCACGCTGCCCCTTCCTTGCCCCTGCTCCAGTGGGGGCAGGGAAGGCCGCTGCCTATGGGGGCTGCCGGTGCTACTTCAAGAAGCCCATGTCTGGGGCTGCTGTTGCTTTCTGTTTTATATTCCACATGTGAGTGAAGTCATATGGTTTTTGTGCTTTTCTGTCTGACTTATTTTGCGTAGCATTATACTCTCAAGATCCACCCATGTTATTGCAAATGACAATGTTTCATACTTTCTTTTGGCTGAGTAATATTCCATTGTGCATTGTACCACATCTGTATGCAATCATCTAGCGAAGGACGCTTAAGTTGTTTCCTTATCTTGGCCACCATGAATAATGCTGCAGTGAACATAGGGGTATATATATCTTTACAATTAAATGTTTTTTAAATTTTTCCTGGTAGATACCCAGAAGAGGGATTGTTCCTTTGCATTCACAACTTGGGTAACTGTTTGGTGCAAGAGGCCTAGCTTTCAGCCTGTTTTGGCTTTTGACATGCTTTTCTCACTAAGGTTAATTATTTATAGCTTTTGATTTAAAGTGAGAGATATGCCATTCTTCCTTCCCTTGAATACTTACAGGCCACTGTAGGGTTATTAATTGTCCTGATTTCAATATTCTTGTGTGTCAGGGAATAGGAAGGCCTGAGGAGAGGGAGAGAGATGTGGGAACAGCTGGTCAGTGGAGTAGTCAGAACATACACATTTATGGTTTAAATTTTCTGTCTTCTATGGGCACAGTGCGTAGCTCCCCAAAACAATTACAATAGTGACATCAAAGATCACTGATCACAGAACACCATAACAAATATACTAATAATGAAGAAGTTTGATATATTGAGAGAATTACCAAATTTCATGCAGAGACAAACAAAATGAGCAAGTGCTGTTGGAAATATAGTGCCAGTAGACTGGCTCATGACAGGGTTGCCACAAACCTTCAATTTATAAAAAATGGAATATCTGCATAGCAAAGTGAAGTGCAGTAAAACTAGCTAGGCCTGTATGACCTATTTCTCCCTCCACCAAACACCTGGCAACCACCATTCTGTGTTCTGTCTCCGGATTTATTCTGTATGTTTCATAGAAGTGGAATCATGCAGTATGTGACGTTTTGTGTCTTTAACACATTTTTTTTAAGTTGTCACATAGTTGCTGGATTTGTTTTTTTTTTGTTTTTTATTAGTTTCAGGTATACAAAACAATGTAATTTACACGCCTCACAAAGTGATAACCCCTTCGCCCAATCTGCTACCCTTCTGACATTGCATATAGCTATTAAAATTCCATGGACTCTATTCCCTATTTTGTGCTCCACATCCCGTGACTATATATATATATTAAATTATAGTTGACATTCAATATTATTCAGTTTCAGCTTCAGGGGTACACTGTAGTGCTCAGGCATATACACAGTCCCTGAAGTGGTCTCCCTAATAAGACAAGTGCCCATCTGACACCCTACAAACTGTCTTTCATATCCCCATGGCAATATTGTGGCTACTAATATGTACTTTCTAATCCCTTTACCTTCTTTTCCATCCCCACCGCCCTCCCATCTAGCAACCATCTATTTTTCCTCTATATCCAGAGACAGTTTCTGTTTAGTTTGCTCATTTCTTCTGTTCTTTAGATTCCACATATAAGTGAGATCATATGGTATTTGTCTTTCTCTGTCTGACTTATTTCACTTAGCATAATGTTCTCTCGGTCCATCCTTATTCCTGCAAATGATAAGATTTCATTCTTCTTTATGGCCGAGTAATACTCCATTGTATAAATGTACCACAGTTACTTACAGTATCCATCAATGGGCATTTCGGTTGTTTCCATGTCTTGGCTATTGTGAATAGTGCTGCAATAAACATAGGGTGCATATAGCTTTTCAAATTAGCATTTTGGATTTCTCTGGATAGATGCCTAAGAGTGGAATTGCTGGGTCATAAGGTAGTTCCATTTTCAATTTTTTGAGATACCTCCATACTAATTTCCTTAGTGGCTGCACCAATCTGCAATCCCACCAACAGTGCACAAGGGTTCCCTTTTTCCACATCCTCACCAGCACTTGTTGTTTGTTGATTTATTGATGATAGCCATTCTGACCGGAATGAGGTGGTATCTCATTGTGGTTTTTATTTGCATTTCTCTAATGATTAGTGAGGTAGAGCATTTTTTCATATATCTGTTGGCCCGCTACACATGTCCTTTTTAGAGAAATGTCCCTTCATGTCCTCTGCCTATTTTTTAATTGAGTTGTTTTGTTTTTTGGTATTGAGTTGAATGAGTTTGTTATAGGTTTTGGATATTAACCCCTTATCAGATGTATCATTGGCAAATATCTTCGCCCATGCAGTAAGATGCCTTTTTGTTTTATTGATTTCCTGTGCTGTTAAAAAGTTTTTTAGTTTGATGTAATCCCATATGTTTATTTTTTTCTGTTACTTCCCTCACTTGAGGGGATATATCAGTAAAAAATATTACTAATGGTAATGTCTGCAAATTTATTTCCTTTCTTTTCTTCTAGGAGTTTTGTGGTTTCAGATCTTACATTTAAATCTTTAGTCCATTTTGAATTTATTCTTGTATATGGCACAAGGAGGTGGTCCAGCTTCATTTTTTTGCATGTATTTGTCCAGTTTTCCAAGCACCATTTATTAGATAGACTGTCCTTACCCCAATATAAATTCTTGCTTCTGTTGTCATAGATTAAATGACCATATAGGTATGGATTTATTTCTGGGCTCTTTAGACTGTTCCGTGGATCTAAGTGTTTGTTTTTATTTCAGTACCTTGCTGTTTTGATTACTATAGTCTTGTAGTATGATTTGATGTCAGGTAGCATGATATCTCTCACTTTGTTCTTATTTGTCAAGATTGCTGTGGCCATCCGGGGTCTTTTATAGTTCCATATAAATTTTAGGTTATATGTTTTATTTCTGTGAAAAATGTCATTGGTAGTTTGATAGGAATTGCGTTGAATACGTGTATTGCCTTAGGTAGTATGGACATTTTAACTATATTAATTATTCCTATCCGTGAGCATGGTATGTGTTTCCATTCATTTGTATCTTCTTTAATTTCTTTCTTCAGTGTCTTATAATTTTCTGAGTACAGGTTTTTTACTTCCTTGGTTAAATTTATTCCTAAGTATTTTATTGTTTTTTAAACAATTGTAAATGGGATTGATTTCTTAATTTCTCCTTCTGATAGTTTATTATTGGTGTATACAAATGCAACTGATTTCTGAATATTAATTGTGTATCCTGCTAATTTACTAAATTCATTTATCAGTTCTAGTAGTTTTTTAGTGGAGTCTTTGGGGTTCTCTATATATAGTATCATGTCATCTGCATATAATAACAATTTTACCTCCTCCTTTCCAATTTGGATGCCTTTTATTTCTTTTTTCTTGTCTGATTGCTGTGGCTAGAATTTCCAGAGCTTTCTTGTTGAATAAAAGTGGTGGAAGGGGAGGTGGCCAGTTAGCTCAGCTGGTTAGAGTATGGTGCTGATAACACCAAGGTTGCTGGTTCAATCCCCGCATGGGCCACTGTGAGCTGTGCCCTTCTTTGGAAAAAAAAAAAAGTGGTGAAAGTGGGCATCCTTGCCTTGTTCCTGATCATAATGGGAATGTGTTAGCTTTTCCCATTGAGTATGATGTTAACCGTGCGTTTATTATACATGGCCTTTATCATGTTGAGATATAATCCCTCTATTCCCACTTTGCTAAGAGTTTTTATCATGAATGACTGCTGAATTTTGTCAAATGCTATTTCTGTATCTATTGATAGGACCATATGATTTTTATTTTTCATTTTATTAATGTGCTGTATCACGTTATTGACTTGTGGATATTGAACCAAACTTGCAGACCAGGAATGAATCCCATTTGATCGTGGTGTCTGATCTTTTTAACGTATTGCTCAATTTGGTTTGCTAATATTTTGTTGCGGATTTTTGCATCTATGTTCATTAGGGATATCAGCCTATAGTTTTCTTTTTTTGTAACGTCTTTGTCTGGTTTTAGGATCAGGCCTCATAAAAAATGTTTGGGAGGCTTCCCTCCTTCTGGATTTTTTGGAATAATTTGAGGAGAATAGGTGATAATTCTTTTTTGAGTGTTTGGTAAAATCACCTGTAAAGCCACCTGGTCCAGGGCTTTTGTTTGTTGGGAGCTTGTTGATTACTGATTAAATTTCACTGGTAGTAATCAGTTTATTTAGATTTTCTGTTTCTTCTTTATTCACCCTGGGAAGTTTGTATATTTCTAGAAGGTTGTCTATTTCTTCCAGATTGTCTAATTTGTTGATGTATAGCTGGCTCATAGTATTTTCTTAACATTTTTTGTATTTCTGTGGTGTCTGTTGTCACTTCTCTTTGATTTCTAATTTTATTAATTTGGGTCATCTCTCTCTTTTTCTTAGTAAGTCTAGCTAAAGGTTTGTTGATTTTGTTTGTTTGTCTTTTCCAAAAACCAGCTCTTGGTTTCATTGATCTCTTGTTTGCTTGCTTGTTTGTTTGTTTGTTTGTTTGTTTGTTTTGGTCTCTATTTCATTTATATCTGCTCTGATCTTTATTATTTCCTTCCTTGTACTCCCTTTGGGCTTATTTTGCTGTTCTTTTTCCAGTTCCCTTAGATGTAAGCATAGACGGTTGATTTGAGATTTTTCTTGTTTAACCCATGTTTTGCTGGATTATTTGTCTTCTTATTATTGAATCCTAAGAGTTCTTTTTGTATTCTGGATACAAGTTCCTTTGTCAGATATTTGTTTAGCAAATATGTTCTACTCGCTTGTGGTTTGTCCATTTTTGTTTTGTTTTTACCCCTTTCTTCTGCCTCTGCCCCCTCGAAACTCCAGTTCAAGCCATTATTTCTCAGCCTAGTTGTGTAGGACGCAGCTCCCTGGTCCATGCTGGTGTTATGAGCCTTGCACTCTCGCCAGCTGAGGCAGTCGGTTGGCCGCTCACAGCAGTTCACGGCAGCTCTCACCAGCTGCCGGCCACTCACGCGGGCTGCCAGCCACTCATGCTGGCCGCCAGCCGCTCACAGCAGCACATGGTAGCCCACAGCAGCACACAGCAGCCCACGGCAGTTCACACCGACATCCGACTGCTCACAGCAGCCCAGCTCCAGGGAGAGCTGTTGTTCACAATCTTTGCTATAGAGCGTGCAGCTCACTGGCCCATGTGGAAATCGAACTGGCGACTTCAGTGTTAGGAGCATGGCACTCCAACCACCTGGGCCACCAGGCTGATGCCCCGTTTGTTTTCTTAATGGTGTCTTCTGAAGAGAAGTTTTAATTTTGATAATGTCAAGATAATCAATTTTTTAAAAATAGTTTGTGTTTTTTGTGTCTTAATTAAGAAATATCACTGTGGGGACAGAGTCCCAAAGAACAGTTTCCAGGCTCTCGGCCTCACATGGAAAGGTGCTGGCTAGGTTATCAGATGGCCATCAGCTCTAATCAGATGGCATCCTCTGTGGTGGGTGGCCATCAGCTGTTACTGGTTAGCCATTAGCCACTAATATAACTGCCATGACTATGCTGGAAAGGGGTTTGGTTGGTTGGCAGAGAAGCAGATGGTGGATTGCGCATCGTGTGGAGCCTGCTTCCTGTATCTCCAACCCTGCCACCACCGAGAATATAGTGGTATGACTCCCCTATCTATGGCTCTGTGGGTGTTCCTTTTTGGCCTCACCATGTCCTGCGTTCTTATGTGGGGAGCGGGACCCGAAACCCCGCATTACACATGGTGCAGCGAGAAGGCTATGGTGCTGGCCCAAATCCCCAAAGGGGTAATGGAGCAGTTTAAACATATGAAAGTTCAGTTTCACAAGCAGGGTATGGTGCCGGCCAGAACTCCCCGAAGGATGGTAGAATAGTTTGTGCATATGAACACTTAGTCTCAGGAAGCCTGTGAGGAGTGCACACCTGGGAACAGGAAACGCGATCTGCTTGGGAGAGGCGTGACCCCTCGGTGAACTGGTGGTCCTCTCAAGCCTCCGGATGGCCCGCTGCACTATTGGCCAAAGCAAGCGTCGTCTGCCTTTTGGTAGGCTGCTGCTGCCGTAGGCTTCTGGAGTTGTGGATGTCTTCCACCGGGGCCACTACCCACTTGGATACCTGGCTCGGTAAGCGGGATTCTGGCCAAGTGGGAATGGTGTCTGACTCTGGGCAGGACATGTGGCCCCCACACAGACTGTGGTGCCCAGTGGCTGCTGTTCTCATGAGCTGAACCCTTGTGGATGGGTGGGGGGACATGGATGACTCTGACCAGCATAGAAAAAGCTGTGCAGCTGCCGGAGAGCTGGAACCCCGTGGAGAGGTGGGAAAACGTGGCTGGTCCCCAACCAGCATAGGCCGGAGAAAGCGAAGGTTGTTGCAGCCATGCAGGCTGGGAAGTGCTTGCTGGGGTGGCCCAGATGCGGGACTTGTAGTCCCAGGAGGACTACAAGCTTGCTGAGTCCTTGGTGGAAGATGCAGGTGAGGTCGAGGTCGTCCCTCACCCCCAGTTTGGAAAGGCCTTGGAGCCCTCACCCAGTGGAGCGGGCACACATTTTGAGGCCATTGCACAACCCTGGCAAATGACTGTGGACTGTGGGGAGCTGAATAAGATGACGCCGCCTGTGCATGCTGCAGTGCCTTCCAGCCTGATTTGATGGACCGCTTCACTGTTTGCTTGGGACCTTACCACCATGTAGTGGAACCGGCTGGTATTTGCTTCCTGTGTCTCATCAGGCCACCAGCGAGACTGTGGTGCAGCGAGACTTGTTGGGGTACAGGCGGATGTTTACTTCCTGTGTCTCGACCTGCCGCCATCGAGAATATGTAAGCACCATGGCTGTGAGCCATTATTGTTCCAGCAGTGTACCCTGAGAAACCCTGGCTGTGCCCAGAAAGTCTGGCTATGCCCAGAAAGACTGGCGGTACCCTAAAAAACCTTGGCTGTGCCCAGATAGTAGGTGTACATGGAAGGTCACCCCCTGAGACATTACTTGAACTGGACTGAAACTTTTTCTTATGAGCTGGGTTTCTGACACAGGGCCCCTTGTGGATGACGCTTGTCACGTTGATTGTGAGGCGAGACTCTGGAGGGGTGAAGTGTGGGGACAGAGTCCCAGAGAGCAGTTTCCAAACTCTCGGCCTCACATGGAAAGGTGCTGGCTCGGTTATTAGATTGGCCATCAGCTGTAATCAGATGGCCATCCGCTGTGGCTGGGTGGCCATCAGCTGTTACTGGTTAGCTATTAGCCACTAATATAACTGCCATGACTATGCTGGAAAGGGGTTTGGTTGGTTGGCAGAGAAGCGGACGGCAGATTGTGCATCGTGTGGAGCCTGCTTCCTGTGTCTCCAACCCAGCCGCCAGCGAGAGTATAGTGGTATGGCTCCCCTATCTATTGCTCCTTTGGTGTTCCTTTTTGGCCTCGCCATATCTTGCGATCTTTTGCAGGGAGCGGGACCAGAGACCCCGCAATTACAATCACCTACCCAAAAGTTAACAAAGATTTTTCTCCTTTGTTTACTTCTAAAAGTTTTAGTGTTTATGTTTCGGTCTATGATACATTTTGACTTAATTTTTGTGTAAAATTTGAGAAAATAGTTAAGGTTTTGTTTTGTTTTTTTGTATATTGATATCCATTTTTTTCACTACCTCTGGTAGCAAATTAAACAGGCTAAAATAAGAAAAACAATTGGTTGGGCATCTGTCCTGGAAGTGATCTTGTCCTGTTTTTCACTGTACATTGTTTGTGGTCGCCCCTCTGTTACCCTTGCACACTGTGGTAAAAACAGGTCTTTTCTGAGGAATTTTCTCATCAAGAGGAAAGATATCTAGATACATCTGAGAACCTGATCACCCATGTGTTGTTCATGGCTAACAACGTCCTCCTGCTCTTTCAGAGATTCCAGGAAGCTTATTAGAGCCTTATATTTAAGTAGGAACATACAGTAGGATCACTGGGGCCTGAAGAAAACTTCTTAAATAAAGGTACAGATATTACAACCATGAAACAAATGAAGACACTATCAAGGGGCAGAAAAGCATCTTTCAAAGCTTAAAAGAGAAGTCTTAGAAGTTAAAAATATGAAAACTAGAAATTATTAAATACCTAATTAGAAGTATTGGAAAACAAAGCTGAGGAAACTCCCAGAAATAAATGGAAAAGAGGAAAGATAAGTTAAGAAAGTTAGAGGACTAGTCCAGGATGTCCAATAACAACAATGAAAGAAGAAGAAAAAATGAAGGGAAAGGAATATCAAACAAATGACTCAGAAGTATACATGATTCCACTGTGAAAGGGCCTACCCTTTCACTCACTTAGTGCATGGAAACAGATCAGTACCTATGTACATCACCATGCAATGTCAGTGTCCCGGGAATTACAACAAACCTCAGCTCCTGGAGAGAAGGGAGGGGGAAAAATGAGAATTGGACTGAGAATGGAAAAATTATTTCCAATCTAAAAATCCATAGCCAGCCAAACTGCCCATAAAGTTTGAGGGTAAGTTATTGACAATTTCATGAATTGTTTCAAAATTTTATTTTCCACTCACTCCTTTTTGGTAAGCTAGAAGACGTGAGCTACTAACTTGAAAAAGTCAATTAAGAAAGATACAGGATATGGGAAATAGGAGCTCCAACATAATAGAGCAGCAAAGGGACTACCCCAGGTTTTCTGATGAGATCTCACAATGACTACTATGCCACAGGTATATGCTAATCAGTTCAGACTTGAGCAGAGCAGAAGGCTCCAGGAGCCTCTTCAGGTAGAATACCTGTGAGGTTCTGCATCCTACAGAAAGATTTTAATAATTGACAGATTTGGAATAGAATTCATGGTAAGTAGGTAAATAATTTTAAGATGTATATAGGAAAGGAAAAATAATCATGTTTTATTAAAGGTCATAAATTTCCTATAGTATCATTGTTGTTAGTAAATTTTAATCTATGACATTTCTTCATCGAGTTCAATATACTGTCTTTTCCACTATCATTTCATATTTGACCTAAGAGTTGAAAAGAATGTAATTTGCAAATAGAGGAAGGTTCTTTTAAGTACATTTTTTTTTGCTTGATTTCTCATTTAATTATATTGTAGGCAAAGAAAGTACCCTATGCAATACTGGTTCTTTGAAATTCATTCAGACCTGCCTTATGGACAAGTATCTGGACACTTTTTATAAATGTCCCATGTGTGCTTGAGAATACACTTCATTTAGTTGTGGGCAGTTTTTCTAATTGCATATCCAACAAATTAAACTTTTTGGTGTATGCAACTTTTCTAAATCTTACTATTTTTTTCCTCTTGTCAACTTAATAATTGTCAGAGGTATGTTAAAATCTCCCACAGTGATGTTGGATTTGTTTATTTCTCTCTGAAGTTTTATCAGTTTATGCTTTATGTATTTTGAAGCTAACAGCATAAAGGTTTAGAATTGCATGTCTTTGTGGTAAATTAAGCTTTTTATTTGTCTTTGATGTTCTCTAGTTTCATTACAGTGTGAATATTAGGGTGATTTCTTTTTAGTTGCCCTGCTTGGTATTTGCTTTCGTATATCTATGGATTCATTTCTTATATCAATTAAGAGAAATTCTCAGTTACTAGATCTACAAATTACTGCTTCTACTTCTTCTATTTTATTCCTCTGGGATTCCTATTAGACATATGTTAGATTTTCTTATTTTGTCCTGTGTGTTTCTCTCTTCTCTCATGTTTTTTAATTTCAGCTCTCAGGATGCATTCGGTAATTTATTCAAATTTATAACCCAGTTTGCATATACACACTGTCCAGATACATATAACCATTTGTCACCCTTTTTAATAATTTTTTTGAATTTTTATTTTTTAATAGTTTCACGTGTACAAAACAATGTAATAGTTAGACATTTACACCCCTCACAAAGTAATATCTCCTTCCCCCAATCTACCCCTCTGACATCGTATATAGCTATTACAATTCCACTGACTCTTCCCTGTGCTGTACTCCACGTCCTGTGACTATATATATTAAATTATAGTTGACATTCATTATTATTCAGCTTCAGGTGTACACTATAGTGGTCAGGCATCTACACTGTCCATGAAGTGGTCTCCCTAATAAGACAAGTGTCCATCGGATACCCAGGGGGATACGAAAGACAGTTTGGGGAATATAATCAATAATGTTAATAATTTTTTTATTTCAATAAGTGTAGCTTTCCTTTTTGAAAGTTCTATTTCATTCTTTTTCATATCTGCCAAGTCATTTTGTATCGCTTTTTGTCTATATTTTTGTGATTTTTACCTTTTTAAAACAGTTATTCTATATTTCATATGTTTTAATTCTAATATCTCAAGTCCTCAGCAGGTCTATTGTTATTTTTTCTGACCCTTCCCACATAATGGTTTGTTTCTTTTGTACTTGGTGATTTTTATTTGAGTATATCTTATTAGATCTTACTCCATGGCAAATTAATGATCTAATTAAAGGTGCTTTTCTTCAAACAAGATTTACCTTCACTTTTATTTTTTTAATGTAATATATTGGAGTAACATTGGTTAATAACATTATATAAGTTTCAAGTGTATAATTCTATAACACATCATCTGTATATTGCACTGTATACTCACCACCCAAAATCTAGTCTCCTTCGGTCATTGTATCTTTAACCCCTTTCACCCACTTCATCCTCCCCCCAACCCTTTCCTCTCTAGTAACCACCATATTGTTGTCTGTGTCTGTGAGTTTGTTTGTTTGTTTGTTTGTTTTGTCTGTTTGTTACTTTGTTTTATATCCCACATATGAGTGAAATCGTATGATTCTTGTCCTTTTCCGTCTGACTTTTTTCACTTCTTATGATTCTCTTGCAAACCGGGGGGGACATGTGGATCTGGGAGACTTAATCAGGAAATCTAGACTAGTAATCTACTCCCTTTTGCCAAGGCAGTGTATAAGGTTCATACCTTCAGATATACCTTTCCTTTGTTCATTGTTTATTTGTTTGTTATGTGTTCTTTTCCAACATGCACTTTCTTTTATATCCCCATCTTTAAAATAGTTTTGTTCTTCATAGTCTATTTGGTGGTATTTACTAAATATTTTTTAGGCTCCAGGAAATGTTTTCTGAGAATGTGTCATTTTGTGATAAATAAGACATTTACCTGAATTCTGAAGTGAGAAGATTGGGAATTCAAACATAAATAGGTTTTTATAAGTACTACCCTTTGAACTTAAAAATTGGGAGGCATCCCATCGTGACACTGGATATCCATAAGTCTCTAGGTTGCTGCTAGCTGGGACACTGGTTTTCATCCTGCTGGGATATGCATGTCTGTAAATATGTACCTTCTCAGATAAAGCCTCTGATTGTTATTCTCACCGTAATGTTACACCGAAGCTTTCCTCAGTGTTGAGCATTCATACAAAATATGTTACCTATTATGCCAGACAGGATAAGAGAATGTTTCTGGGCAATGGTAATATATTTAACTTGAAAGGATGGTCTTCTTCGTGTGATTTTAAACCTCATTTGGCTTAGGGTTTAGTTTTACGCCAAAAGAGAATTCTGTCTCCTGTATTTTCTGAATAGTGATCAAACACCTGCATGAACAAATCTAAAAAGTGCATGTTTGAATTCAACTTCATTTACCCTGATTCATTCACTTAGAAAGGTGATTTCAATGGATTTCTAGTGAAGGAGAAAGAAATCCTGATCTCTGTATTAAATCAAAAACTGCTTCCTAAAAGAAGAAATGTGAATATTTTTTTGTAGAGTCTCTTTTCTTGTGCAAGATGCCTATGGAATGTTCAGTGAAGTGCACTCAGAGGGCACCATCTTGAAGGACAGAGAGTTGGAAGGGAAGTCCTGCAGCCTGACGGGAATGAAGATTCTATGCAAGGCCACCAGAGGAAGGTGAGGACACACTGCAATAGCATCCAGTTTGTTACAATGGCTAGTTCTTTTATTAGTCTTTTATCTCTAATTTTATTTTTAAAGATGATAAACTAGGATCTTAGAGTTTGCCTGCAAAACAAGGTCAGGCGTTAAGTGGAACCCATAAGGTACCTCTGGAGGAAAAATGATAATTGACAAGAAAAACAATTATACATGTTTACTGATTCATAATTGTATTAAAATTAATACTTTAAAATGTTACGTGTGCTTTAATTCTAAAAAATGTGTTTTCTGTATGTTTTCTTAACTCTAACAATAAGACAGCTTGTATGAGTTAGCTTATGTAACTGAAAATATACTTTAGTGAAAAGGCATCTTATAAGTGTAAGCAAAACTCTGTTACGTTGACATAATTTTGCTTTCCATAGTAAGAAAGATTTGTTCTCTGTCAAGTTTCACGGCACTCACCCTAAAATGTTTTGGATAGACAGAGATAGAATAGTGCATAAATCTGGCCCAAACTGTGGCTGTTACAATAATCATCCATGAATTAAGGAAAGAAGAAACATTTTTAATGGAACTATCCAGTCATATAGACAATTAATGTAAACCGTGAATTTGGGATTTTCTGAATCTTATTATAACCTCTTTCCTCAAATAGTGTGTTGTTTTCACTCTCTTTATGTTAATGTTTTGTTTAATTATAGTAATATGTGAGTTTATAACAGTATTCAAGGGAGAAAAAACCCATTATGACTATATGGTATTCTGATTTTGAATCTGTTATTGATAGCATCTTTCAATAATGACCGTTCTAGTCATTATTCTAAATTGTGAACATTTACTGAGCATTCCTCCTGACTGACTTCTATAGACTGTCAGCTTTTCCATGGGCCTCAACTCTGTGTTTCATGTTTCTTTCATATGTCTCTGAGATGAGTTATGACTCTGCCCAAAAGCTTGCTTGTCTATAAGATGTATATCTCATAGACCGATCCCGTGTCAGCACTGGGTAGATACAAGAATATATTATTAACCCATATAGATTTGTCTTGTAACAAATGCTTTTATAAAAAGGTGGCTATGTTGTTCATAAAAAGGTGGCTATGTTGTAATTGCTTTATAGACTGGGGCTGGATGGGGGTATCACCCAGATATTTGGAAAGCATACCTACCCAGGCGAAAAGCTTCACTGGGTCTAATGAACCTTATCCTTACTAGGCTGCATCTCATTTTAGTCCTCAGAATCACGAACATCTGAAAAGACGAAGTATAGTTATGTTACAGATATCACTACCCTGGCCTTGACCTGACAGCATTTGTCTTCCTTCACATGAACTCTACACATGATCCTCCCACCTGAGCACACCAGGATACAAGTAGGCTCCCCGTCTCAGGAGAGCCTTGCCATGTGGCGACAGTATTGCTTGGACTGTCAGGTTTCCTGGTGTGCCTCAAGCCAAAGGGATACTGCTCCACTCTGGAAGACATTTCTTGCTGGAGATTGTGGGACATAATTTATTATGGAAATACTACTGGTGAATGACTGAGCCAGATCTGGAATCCAGGAATCTTTTGCTCTATAAAGTTCATCTTCTTTTATCACTGTGCTTTACATCTATATGTGTACCTAATATTTAATCTAGTTTTTGTGGGTTACACTGAATAGGACATTTTTTTTCCCATGGGAAATGTACTGAGTATTCAAATTCATTCATTTACAAACTTTTGGAAGCCACTCCTTTTTTAAGTTGTGACTTAATATCTGATGCTTTTTTTTTTGAGATTTGGATTAATTTCTTTATCTTATATATTTAACTTTATTTGGCATGTAATCATCCAAATAAATATTTAAAATTTTTGTTCTTTTGGAAGCTATATTCCTTCAAAACAAATTATTATCTCAGATAGAGGAAGAGGTCTCGAGATCCACCTGGAAGAGTGCGTTGGCTTCTTTGGTTGCAACTGGCAACCTTGCTGGGGCATCTTCCGCATCCCCAATGCCTCTGAATGAGGAAAAATAGATTTTAATTAATAAATCCGTTAGCTCTAGGTAGGCACAAGTACTAGAGCAGTTGATGCTTTAAGTGACTAGATCTTAACTGACTGATCTCAGAAGGTTTCATGAAAGAAGTGAGTGAAAACAAATGCTTTAAATATCTTGATCTGGCAGAATGAAAAGTTCTCCTCAAATTGGTAAAACGTTATCTGTGAAGACATAAAAGTAGGATTAGGAAAGATGTATGCAAAAGAGGAAGAAAGAGGGTTTATTGAAAAGATAATTCAAGGGGCCGGCCCTGTGGCTGAGGCGGTTGGAGCTCCATGCTCCTAACGCCGAAGGCTGCTGGTTCGATTCCCACATGGGCCAATGGGCTCTCAACCACAAGGTTGCCGGTTCGATTCCTCGACTCATGCAAGGGATGGTGGGCTGTTAGTTGCCCTGCAACTAACAATGGCAACTGGACCTGGAGCCAAGCTGCACCCTCCACAACTAAGATTGAAAGGACAACAACTTGACTTGGAAAAAGTCCTGGAAGTACACACTGTTCCCCAATAAAGTCCTGTTCCCCTTCCCCGATAAAATCTTTTTAAAAAAAAAGAGGGGCCGGCCTGGTGGCTCAGGCAGTTAGAGCTCCTTGCTCCTAACTCCGAAGGCTGCCGGTTCGATTCCCACATGGGCCAGTGGGCTCTCAACCACAAGGTTGCCAGTTCAATTCCTCGAGTCCCACAAGGGATGGTGGGCAGCGCCCCCTGCAACTAAGATTGAACACGGCACCTTGAGCTGAGCTGCCGCTGAGCTCCCGGATGGCTCAGTTGGTTGGAGCGTGTCCTTTCAACCACAAGGTTACCAGTTCGACTCCCACAAAGGATGGTGGGCTGCACCCCCTGCAACTAGCAACTAGCAACTGGACCTGGAGCTGAGCTGCGCCCTCCACAACTAAGATTGAAAGTTCAACAACTTTACTTGGAAAAAAAAGTCCTGGAAGTACACACTGTTCCCCAATAAAGTCCTGTTCCTCTTCCCCAATAAAATAAAATAAAATAAATAAATAAATAAATAAATAAATAAATAAATAAATAAATAGCTTAAGTTTATAAAAAATAAAGAAAGAAAAGATAATTCACTTATTTAATCTATAAATATTTTGTACCTCTTTGTGCTATGCCCCTGGCTAGTTGCTGGAGAATTGAACTATGTGCTGGATTTTGGGGATTTAACCTAGACCAAAGTATATTGAGATATAAAGTCAGCTAGATAAAGCCTGAAATCCTATTATTAGGGATTCTATATTTCTCCAAGAGAAAATTAGGGCCACTATGAGTTTTTGAGAGAAGAGGTAATAAAAATGAAAGTGAAGTTAAGATTATCCTACTGTTGAACTTGTAATAGATTTGACATAAAGAAAAGAGAGAGATTGGAACAGGGCTACAAGTTTGGAAACTTTCGCAGCACTGAGGGAAGAACCAATTGATTTTGAATTTCTGATACCTACAGACAGCTCTAGTGAGAGCCGTGGCAGATGCCAAGAGTGTAAAATAGACCACTTCCTCCAAGAGTTCATAGACCAGCAGGAGAGCCCAGGAGGAGACCCAAAAAGGCACCAGTGGGCAAGTGCTATGGGCTGATAGCAGCCATCTTTGAGAGAGCCTCAGAGAGTGGATTAACATTTAGGAACCCTGGAGAGAACAGGAAAGGCCTGGGGCTAAAGACTACAATGAGGAAGGGACAGAGGACAGGCTCCATTGTCTAAAATCCTCCCTTGGGAGAAGGTATGAAGATGAGGAGAGCACTGCTGTCTGGCCAGCTTTAAGGATAGAATAAGTGGTTGGGCACTTGGGGAGGGAGGTGCCCATTTCAAAGAATGATCCAATAAATAGTTATTGTTTAAATATCAGCTTTTGTTTCCATGGTAACAGAAAATACTGATAAATTTTATACTATAAGCCAAGCTTGGTCAACGGGCTCAAAAACTAACCTAATGGTCAAGAAAAGAAAGTCCCTTAGAAGACCTCAGCCCAATCCCTAGCCACTGTACTTGTGGCCTTTGGACCCACCACTGGAGTATGCACCATTCCCTAGGCCTAGAACACTTTTATTTTCTCTTGGGCCGTATTTAAGCCCCACCTTTCCATCACAGACCAGTCTTCAGTACTCCTTCATTAGGGCTTCTACCTTCAATTGGCACTGTCTCCTTTGTCTCCTGCAGCAGTCACTGCTGGTTTGTCCTCCCCTTCTCCACCAGTGTGCCCAGTGATCATAGTGCTGCTCACTTCAGTGCCTGTGCCCAAGGCTGTGTGGGATTGCCACCAAAGAGGTATATTTTATTGTAAATAAGAGTGACACCACAGGCTTAAATTTGAATAGATCCAGTTATTTTTGTAATTATGCAAACATCAGCACTTGCATGAGGAGCCTTGGGATGGGTCCCCCACACTGGCCTGCACCATATGCCCCATTGCCTAGCTCTGAGTCACACTAATAGACATACAGACCTTGTTTTGGTCATTGTTGCACCCCTTTGCATGGTATGGACAATCAGTAAAGGTTGACGTCGATGGGAAGACTAGTGGCCAGGATTTCAGACTAGCTTGTGATCATTAGGCTCTGGAAGGCAGGAGCTGTGTCTTGCTCACCATCGTATTTCTTGTGTATAGACTCTGCTCTCACCCCCATCTTATGGAGGAGGGCTGAAACAGAGGTGAAGGTATTGGCCCAGGTTCACCGTCCAGTGTGACTGGGCAGTGGGCACCAGGGTGTTCAGTCGCCCATGGAGACCCTTGCATTCCTTCCAGCTGAGTATGACCCAGAGTGTACAGAAGTGCAGTAGAGGGAATCATTAGGAATTGTTCAACACATGTTGACTGGGCTGTATTAGGGTTATCACTGAGGAGTCATTTCAGATACTCCTTTAACAGGAAATATATGGTGGTAAGAGCTCTCCTTGGGTAAGAAATTTCAGTAGGTAATTTCCTTCCTTTGATTTTCCCTTTTCAAAAAAGTCACCATTTGGGGGAATATAATCAATAATGTTGTAAAGATTTTGTATGGGGTCAGATGGACACTTATCTTATTAGGGAGACCACTTCATAGACTGTGTAGATGTCTGCTATTGTGCTGTACACCTGAAGCTGAAGCTGAATAATATGGAATATCCAACTATAATTATATAGATAGATAGATAGATAGATAGATAGATAGATAGATAGATAGATAGATAGATAGATATTCACAGGATGTGGAGTACAGCACAGGGAATAGAGTGAATGGAATTGTAACAGCTGTATACGATACCAGAGGGGTAATAGATGGGGGAGGTAGTTATCACTTTGTGAGGGGTGTAAATGTCTAACATTGTTTTGTACACCTGAAACTAATAAAAAAAAAAAAAGGGGGCGGAGGCGTATGGGAGGACACACACCAAACTGTTAAGCATGGTTACAGTGATGCTGGGATAAAAAGAGGTAGGAAGGAGAGATCATTATGTATTATCCTATAGGCCCCTATATTGTTTGTTACCAGAGAGTGAGGCCTTCTCAGCGCGATGTCCAGGTTCTTGGCGTCTGGAGCAAAGAATTAAATGAGATACAGAAATAAAGAGCCGAAAGACTTGTTTATTAGGAGAGATAGTACACTTCAAAGAAATAGAAGCAGTCCCGAGCAATAGAGAATGGCTCAGGGGCCCAGGGTGGCTTTGTTAGGAGAAAAAGTACACTCCAAAGAGTTTAGAGTTGGAGCAGGCCGAGCAAAAGAAGAGGCTCAAAAGACAAAAAGGCCTAAAGGGTCAAAAGCCCGGGCTCAAAACAGGGCTGACTGGTGAAGACTTGTAGATTTGTCCCTTTTTCTCTAGAATGGGTGGTTCCTTTCTGGGTGTGGGACCACCTGATTGATACCTGTGATTGACAAGAAGCTATTACTGATGTAGGTGATGTTGGATCTGCTGGCAGTTTATGAGTGTGGGCCAGGATCATGTCTCGTGAAGCTGAAGAATGGAAACATGGACCAGGGAGAGGCAAAAAGTTTTTAAAAAGAGGATAGGTTATTGACAAGAGGTTGCAGCTCCCGAGCGGGAGGGGGTCCCGAATGGGGGGTGCCCCATGATTGAGGCAAAAACTCTTACTTTTATACCTTCCCTTGCCTGCTTGGGGAAGAGGAGCTGTTTGAAGAAGGGACTTGTTTGAAGAAGGGAACTGACACCTTCTAATGAAATTCATTTACCAGGTTTGTTCTGCTTGTCCATCCTAAAGGAATTAGCAAAGTAACCCACTCTTATCTATCAGATCAGCTCCGTTTGTCAGGCCAAAAGGAATTTTATGATTAATCTCAGGGGCTTGTTACATTATATCTTGAAGCAAAGGAATGATTTCAAAACCTGAAGTTTTAGGATATGGCGGTCTTTTGTTTATTCCACCAGGGACCTCCCTGTCTATCTAGGGACATGCTAACTCTCCTGTATCATTACCTCATCTTTTTTAAACTGTGCAGGTGTGAGTAGCCCATTTGATCTAGTTGGGTGTCTTGTACCCATTTGTTTAAAATGAAAAGGGGAAGTTTTGGACAGTGAAGGGAGGTCTTTTGGGCAGCAGTGCAGAGACCTGATGTCTATCTCTGCCTGTCTTGTTTTCCCCTTGAGAGACGTGATCCCCATGAAATTTCTATGGGAAGTTGAGGACAGGAGGTCTGTTCTTCTGTATCTGCTTCCTGCTGGGCAGGGACATAGAGCTGTCCCTACCTATTGGGGGATTCATTGAACTCTCACCCTATCTGACCTCAGATAAGAGGAAGGGGTCCTGAGATCTGCCTGGAGGACCGCATTGGCTTCCTTGGCTGAGACTGGCAATTTTGCTGGGGTATCCTCTGCATCCCCAAAGCCCCTGAATGAGGAAAAATATATTTTAATTAATAAAATTGTTAGCTCTATAGAGCGTGTGGCCATTCAACTAGTCATTTAAGTGGTATCAGTTGTCCAGGAGTGGGCCCAGAATGGGTTGGAAGGAACATTAGGCTTCAATTATTACAATTAACAACTATACTGGCCTGGAGGGTCCGGAATGGCTTGGGCGATGTTGGGAAGTCACAGGCTTTTAAGTAGTTACCTGAGAGACATTCTGTGATTCAGGCTAAGGAGCAATCTTTAGTTATAGTGAGGGAGGTTTAAAACTTTTGTAGAGACGGAGCTCTCCCATATCAGTTTGATTTCTTTTTCAATGTGCATGTATTCATGCCATATATTTGTGATTTAAAAGTTCTATATGGATATATGCAAACTAAATTAATCTATTTAGGAAAAAATTTAAAAGGTCACCATTTCATATGTCCAGAATCTCTTTGCTAATTGCTGTGGTTGAAAACCTTCTTTTACAGGGGACATTCTTAAGGATCACTCCATGATTTTGAAAAAAATTGTTCCTGGTGGGTTCACCAAAGTTTCTGCAAGGAGAATAAAATGTCACTGAAAGAGAATGTACTAACTCTTTAAACCAAGGATGCTCAAAGAAGCAAAAGGAAGCTGCTCCTAAAGAAGCGCATGTTATTAATTCAAGCCCTTAATCAGTTTAGAAGTACATTTTATGTTTCCCTATGGGTTTTATTTTCTTTCTGCCAGCGTTTCTTACCATTAGTATTTTAATTTAAAATTAAATCTTTCTATTGTCTTTTAACAGGAGGGTTCTTTATTGTCTTTTCAACAATTGTACAGGGAAGCATGTAAAACAGTAAATGAAGTTTAAATAAGCAACTCTTTTTTCAAGATTGTATCCCCTCATCTGGTAATCAGTACTTGAACATCAATTTTTCTTGGCTGTTAATATTGCGTATGTGTTGTTTTTGTGTTCTGATGTATCTTTCTTTTGACATTACTTTTTACAGAATTTTTTATGTATTTATACTTCCCACATACACACACACACCCTTATTTTGCTGCTATGGTGTTCTCTAATTTAATTTGAGGGCACCCAAATGAACACTCTGTATATAGTGGAAGTAGTCTTAACTTGTAATCAATAGACCTGGATTATACTACTGGCTATGCTGCCAATACCAGTTGCCCTGATTTGTCTGAAAATGAAAGGACTAGACTAAATAACCTTTAAGACGCTTCAGGTTTGAGGTTATTCCTTTCCCTTTCAGAGTTAGGATGGTAGGCTTTTATTTTTAGCTTTGTACACATATGTATTTTTTCCATCTGAACATTTTTCCTTTAAAGGAATATTGAACCTGTTAATTAAATAATTTTCTTACAGATAAACTTGCAAACTTGCGATCTACATACTCAGTATGTAAGCATAATAAACATTGGGAACATAAGAACGCCCAAACCTGTACAGAATTTTTTTTTAACTTTTATTTATTTAACTGTATTTTTCCAGGACCCATCAGCTCCAAGTAGTTGTTTCAGTCTAATTGTGGAGGGCGCAGCTCACAGTGGCCCATGTGTGGATCAAACCGGCAACCTTGTTGTTAAGAGCACAGCGCTCTAACCAACTGAGCTAACTGGTCGCCCTATAGCTTTCACTCTTAATTTAGGTCTGTGATCCATTTTGAGTTAATTTTGTGTATGGTGAGAGTTAAGGGTCCAACTTCATTCCTTTGCATATGGATATCTGGTTGTCCCTACTCTATTATTGAAGATACTATCCTTATTGTGTGTTCTTGTCAAACATCAGTTCACTGTGTATGCGTGATGCATGGATTTATTTTGGGGCTCTCAATTGTATTCCATTGATAGGTATGTCCATCCTTATGTAAGCAAAACCTTGATTACTGTAGCGTTGCTGTAAGTTTTGAAATTAAAAGAATTTGGTTCTTCTTTTTCGTATTGTTCTGGCTATTCTGGGTTCCTTGCATTTTCGTATGAATTTTAGGATCAGCTTGTCCATTTCTTCAAAAAAATAAGGCATTAAAATTTTGAAAGGGGTGGTATTGAATTTGTAGATCAATTTGAGGAATACTGTCATTCTAACAATCAATATTAAGACATCTAATCTATGTACATGGGATCTTTCCATTTATTTAGGTCTTTAATTTCTGTCAACAATTTTTTATAATTTTCACTGTACAAGTCCTACAGTTTTGTTAAATTTATACTTATGTAGTTTATTCTTTTATCCTATTGTAACTAGCATTGTTTTACTTTTATTTTCAGATTGTTCTTTGCAAATGTACAGACAACAATTGGTTTTTGTATGTTGATCCTATATCCTGCAGCCTTGCTGTACTTGTTTATTAGCTCCAATAGTTTCTTGAGTGGATACCATAGGATTTTCAGTATACAAGCCCATGTCAACTGCAAATAACAATAGTTTTACTTCTTTTTTTTTTTTTTTTTTAATCTGGGTGGTCTTTATTTCGTTTTCTTGCCTTATTGCCTGTTTAGAACCTCTAGTACAATCTTGAATAGCAGCGAAGAGAGTAGAAATACTTGCCTTGTTCCTGATAAGAAAGAAAGTATTTAGTCTTTCACCATTAAGTATGATGTTAGCTACATTTTTTTTTTAATTTTATTTTATTAAATTTATTGGGGTGACAATTGTTAGTAAAATTACATAGATTTCAGGTGTACAATTCTGTATTACATCATCTATAAATCCCATTGTGTGTTCATCACCCAGAGTCAGTTCTCCTTCCATCACCATATATTCTATCCCCCTTACCCTCATCTCCCACCCCCCACCCCCCGCCCCCGTTACCCTCTGGCAACCACTAAACTATTGTCTGTGTCTATGAGTTTCTGTTTCTCATTTGTTTGTCTTGTTCTTTTGTTGTTTTTGGTTTATATACCACATATCAGTGAAATCACATGGTTCTCTGCTTTTTCTGTCTGACTTGTTTTGCTCAGCATTACTCTCTCAAGATCCATCCATGTTGTCACAAATGTTCCTATATCATCTTTTCTTACCGCCGAATAGTATTCCATTGTGTATATATACCACAACTTCTTTATTCATTCATCTATCGAAGGACATTTTGGTTGTTTCCATGTCTTGGCCACCGTAAACAAAGCTGCAATGAACATTGGAGCACACGTGTCTTTATTTCTAAATGTTTTCAGATTTTTTGGGTAGATACCCAGAAGAGGGATTGCTGGGTCATATGGCAATTCTATTCGTAATTCTTTGAGAAACGTCCACACTTCCTTCCATAACGGCTGTACCACTCTGCATTCCCACCAACAGTGTATGAGGGTTCCTTTTTCTCCACAGCCTCTCCAACATTTGTTATTATTTGTCTTGTTGATGATAGCCATTCTGACTGGGGTGAGGTGATATCTCATTGTGGTTTTGATTTGCATTTCTCTGATGATTAGTGATGTTGAGCATTTTTTCATATGTCTATTTGCCATTTGTATGTCCTCTTTGGAGAAATGTCTCTTCAAGTCCTCTGCCCATTTTTCAATTGGGTTGTTTGTTTTTTTGTTGTTGAGTTGCATGAGTTTCTTGTATATTCTGGATACTAGCCCCTTATCAGAGGCACTGTTTGCAAAAATCTTCTCCCATTCAGTTGGTGGCCTCTTTACTTTGTCAATGGTTTCTTTTGCTGTGCAGAAGCTTTTAAGTTTCATATAGTCCCATTCGTTTATTTTAGCTTTTACTTCCATTGCCTTTGGAGTCAAGTTCATAAAATGCTCTTTGAACCCAAGGTCCATAAGTTTAGTACCTATGTTTTCTTCTATGCAGTTTATTGTGTCAGGTCTTATGCTTAAGTCTTTGATCCATTTTGAATTAACTTTGGTACATGGTGACAATAGCAGTCCAGTTTCATTCTTTTGCACGTGGCTATCCAATTCTCCCAGCACCATTTATTGAAGAGGCTGTCTTTGCTCCATTGTATATTTTTAGCTTCTTTGTCAAAAATTATCTGTCCATATTTATGTGGTTTTATTTCTGGGTTCTCAATTCTATTCCATTGGTCTATGTGTCTGTTTTTCTGCCAATACCATGCTGTTTTGATTATTGTAGCTCTGTAGTAGAAGCCAAAGTCAGGAAGTCTGATACCTCCATTATTGTTCTTTTTTCTTAAGATTGCTTTGGCTATTCGGGGTCTTTTGTGGTTCCAAACAAATCTGATGATTTTTTGTTCTATTTCTTTAAAATATGCCATTGGGATTTTGATGGGGATTGCATTGAATCTGTATATTGCTTTAGGTAATATGGCCATTTTAACTATGTTGATTCTTCCAATCCATGAGCACGGAATGTCTTTCCATTTCTTTGTGTCTTCTTCAATTTCTTTCAAAAATGTCTTATAGTTTTCAGCATATAGGTCTTTTACATCCTTGGTTAAGTTTATTCCTAGGTATTTTATTCTTTTTGCTGCAATTGCAAAAGGAATTGTTTTTTTGTATTTCTTTTTCTGAGATTTCATTGTTAGTATATAGGAAGGCAATGGACTTTTGTGCGTTCATTTTGTAGCCGGCAACTTTACTGTATTCGTTGATTATTTCTAATAGCTTTTTGGTGGAGTCTTTAGGGTTTTCTATATATAGCATCATGTCATCTGCAAAGAGTGATAATTTAACTTCTTCATTCCCAATTTGGATGCCTTTTATTTCTTTCTCTTGCCTGATTGCTCTGGCAAGGACTTCCAACACTATGTTGAAAAGCAGAGGTGATAGGGGACAGCCCTGTCGTGTTCCTGAACGTAGAGCAAAGGGTTTCAGTTTTTCTCCATTAATTATGAGATTAGCAGAGGGTTTGTCATATATGGCCTTTATTATGTTCAGGTATTTTCCTTCTATACCCATTTTATTAAGTGTTTTAATCATAAATGGATGTTGTATCTTGTCAAATGCTTTTTCTGCATCAATTGATATAATCGTATGATTTTTGTCCTTTATTTTGTTTATGTGATGTATCACATTGATGGATTTGCGTATGTTGAACCATCCTTGTTCCCCGGGGATGAACCCCACTTGGTCGTGATGAATAATCTTTTTAATGCATTGTTGTATTCGATTTGCTAGAATTTTATTTAGGATTTTTGCATCGGTATTCATTAGACATATTGGTCTGTAGTTTTCTTTTTTTGTGCTGTCCTTACCAGGTTTTGGTATCAGGGTAATGTTGGCCTCATAAAATGAGTTAGGGAGTACTGTCTCTTCTTCAATTTTTTGGAAGAGTTTGTGCAGAATTGGTATTAGATCCTCTTTGAAGGTTTGGTAGAATTCACTAGTGAAGCCATCTGGTCCCGGACTTTTGCTTTTGGGAAGGTTTTGGATGACTGATTCAATTTCGTTACTGGTGATCGGTCTGTTTAGATTTTCCAGTTCTTCATGGTTCAGCCTTGGAAGGCTGTATGTTTCTAAGAACTTGTCCATTTCTTCTAGGTTGTTGAATTTGGTGGCATATAGTCCTTCATAGTATTCTTGGATGATCCTTTGTATTTCTGTGGTGTCCGTAATAACTTCCCCTTTTAGGTTTCTGATTTTGTTAATCAGTGTCTTCTCTCTTTTTATCTTAGTAAGTCTAGCCAAGGGTTTGTCAATTTTGTTAATCTTTTCAAAGAACCAGCTCTTTGTCATATTAATTTTTTCTATTGTCTTTTTGTTCTCTATTTCATTTAGTTCTGCTCTAATTTTTGTTATTTCCTTTCTTCTGCTGACCTTGGGTTTTAATTGTTCTTCTTTTTCTAGTTCTTTAAGGTGTAACATGAGGTTATTTATTTGGGAGTTTTCTTGTTTCTTGAGATAGGCCTGTAATGAGATAAATTTCCCTCTTAAAACTGCTTTCGCTGCATCCCAAAAATTTTGGTAGGATGTATTTTCATTGTCATTTGTTTCTATGTATCTTTTGATCTCTCCTCTAATTTCTTCTTTGACCCAGTCCTTCTTTAAAAGTATGTTGTTTACTCTCCATGTATTTGTGTGTTTTCCCGCTTTCTTTTTACAGTTAATATCCAATTTCAAAGCCTTGTGATCAGAGAATATGCATGGTATGATTTCAATCTTCTTAAATTTGTTGAGACTGACTTTATGTCCCAATATATGGTCTATCCTTGAGAATGTTCCATGTACACTAGAAAAGAATGTATAGTCTGATGTTTTAGGATGAAGTGCTCTATAAATGTCAATTATGTCCATTTCATCTAATGTGTCATTTAGGGCTACTATTTCGTTATTTATTTTCTGTTTGGATGATCTATCCATAGCTGTCAATGATGTATTTAAGTCCCCTAGTATAATTGTGTTTTGGTCAATTTCTCCCTTTAGTTCTGTTAGTAGTTGCTTGGTGTATTTCGGTGCTCCCTGATTGGGGGCATAAATATTGATGACTGTTATGTCTTCTTGTTGTACAGTCCCCTTCACCATTATGAAATGTCCATCTTTGTCTCTTGTTATCTTTTTCACCTTGAAGTCTGTTTCATCTGATATCATTATGGCTACACCTGATTTTCTCTGGGTACCATTTGCTTGGAGTGTCAATTTCCACCCTTTCACTTTGAGTCTATGCTTGTCCTTATAGCTGAGATGTGTCTCTTGGAGACAGCATATGGTTGGGTTTAGTTTTTTGATCCAATCTGCTACTCCGTGCCTTTTTATTGGTGAGTTCAGTCCATTTACATTTAGGGTGATTATTGATATGTGAGGATTTCCTGTCATTCTATCCTTAGTTTCCTGGTAAGGTTGTGTCTCCATTGTTTCTTTGCCTTTTTGTTGTTGTCTATTATTTCTGTGTGGTGGTATTCTATGATGTTTCCCTCTGTTTCTTCTTTTATTTCAGTATATATTTCAATTCTGGATTTATTTTGAGTGGTTACCCTTAAGTTTATGTAAAAGAAAGTTTGATATTTAGAGTATTCCATTTTCTTCAGCACGCTTACTTTCTCCATTCCCATATTCCGGTTCAGGCCTTTACTCTCCCCCTTTTTGAGTTTTGGTTGCCACAAATTGTCCCTGTTGATGGTGGTCGAATAGCCTCCTTTAGTATTTCTTGTAGTGCAGGTCGTGTATTAGAAAATTCCCTCAGCTTCTGTATGTCTGGAAAGGTCTTTATTCCTCCTTCATATCTAAAGGATATCTTTGCTGGATATATTATTCTTGGCTCATGGTTTCTCTCTTTCAATAGTTTGAATATTTGGTTCCACTCCCTCCTGACTTGTAGAGTTTCTGCTGAAAAATCTGATGATAATCTAATGGGCTTTGCTTTGTAATTTACCGTCTTCTTTTACCTGGCTGCCTTGAGGATTGTTTCTTTGTCGTTGACAGCTTCAATACAATGTGCCTTGGAGAAGGTCTGTTGGGATTGAGGTAACTAGGTGTTCTATTTGCTTCTTGGATTCGAGGGTCCAGTTCTGTCCACAAATTTGGGAAGTTCTCATCGACAATTTGTTTGAATATATTCTCTGTTCCCTTCTCTCTTTCTTCTCCTTCTGGTATGCCCATCATTCTTATATTGCTCTTTCTGATGGAGTCAGAAAGTTCTTGTAGAGTTCTTTCATTTCTTTTAAGTCTCAAGTCTCTTTCTTCTTCTATTTGTGTCATTTCCAGGTTTCTATCTTCGATGTCACTGATTCTTTGCTCCATCTGGTCAACTCTACTACCTAAGCTGGTTATTTCATTCTTAATTTCTTCTATTGAGTTCTTAATCTCCAGAAATTCTATTTGGTTCTTTTTTAAGATTTCAATCTCTTTCGTAAAATGCTCATGCTGTTCTTTGATTGAGTTTCTGAGTTCATTTAACTGCCTATCTGTGTGTTCTTGTATCTCGTTGAGTTTTTTCAGAACTGCAATCTTGAATTCTCTGTCATTTAAGTCACATATTTCTGTATCTTTAAGTGCCTTCTCTGGAGATTTTTCACTTTCTTTCTGAGCTATCTTGTTGCCTTGGTTATTCATGGCGATTACCGGTTTACTATTTCTCTTCCTAGACATCTACAGGAGTGACTTCTGCAACAGGTTGATAGAAAGCGGTCTTTCTTTTGTTTGCCAGTACTTGTTGGTAGAATGTTTTATTATTTCTCCAACTGCAGCTTATTTTTCTTCCCCCACACAATAGTGCTATGTTTTCTCTGCACTATTCCAACTTCTCACACAATGGGGGGATTCCCTTGGAGACGAGCTTCTCCTCTGTTAATAGTTCATCTGGGTCACAGGGCGCAGTGTCCCGGTGGGTATGTGGAGAGCTTTTGATGTTCCAAAGCTCTTCCAGCTCCTGATTCAGAGCCCGTATATTTCAGCAGTTCTGTTTACTCCTGCAGTGATCCGCCCTGATAGGTGGGGTCAGGGGCGCGGTGAGTTGTGAGAGGTGGCCCAGAGCAATGGCGGCGACCACCACCACAACCGGTCCTGCTTCCACAGCTCTCTCCCCTTTGCTGGAACTAGTTGGGCTGTGAATTTGTGTCTGCGGTCCACAGTTCTCAAAACAGCAAATTTTCTGTTGTTTTGATCTGACACTGCTACTGTTTCGCTTCTAGCACCGGGCAGGTGGGGGCGGGGCGACCTCTGGGAGGGGAGGGAGGGGGCGGCCAGTGTCAGTGCCCAAGGCTCTGTTCTCTGCTCGGCAGTGCGGGCTTAAACCACCGTTTTCAGCCTTTTTCCCTCAGTCTTTTCTCCGAGGTCTCTGCCGTGAGCGTTGGGTTCAGCCGTGTTATATGCTGTCCCCTCAGCCCTGTGGGCCATAAGCGGAGCCCTAGCAATCCGAGTTCTTCCCTCTCCCGCAGCTGCGGTAGTTCCGGGAAGCAGCGAGCTCGGCGCACTAAGCTAGGTCTGCATCCTGCGCTCGCGCGGCTCCGTCTCCGCGTGCCTCTCCCTTTCCTCCTCCCTTCACTCGCGCGAATCTCCCACCTGTAGGTGATTTCAGTCGGTAGTGGGCCTCTTCGTGTCGCCTGTCTGCTGTGCAGGGAGTCCTTTGTGGAGTTTTTGTTGTTCGATTCTTTGTAAATTCCAGGGGAGCTTTACAGAGGCTCACCTCACACCGCCATTTTTCCGGAAGTCGCAATTACTTTTTTTGACATGAGCTTGGCAAAGATCCATATTTTTTATAGATGCCCTTTATTAGGTTGCATCAGTTCCCTCCTGTTCCTAGTTTGAGTGTTTTTATTATGAAAGGTAGTTGGATTGTGTCTGTTGAGATAATCATGGTTTTTGTTCTGTATTTTATTAATATGGTGTATTACATTGATTGACTTAAAATATTCAACCAACCTTGCATTTCTGTGATAAATCCCATTTGGTTATGGTGCATGATCTTTTTTGTATGTTGCTCAAGGTCACCCATAGGTGAGAGTTTATGGGCTTCTCAGGTCTTTCATGAGCCTGTGCATAGCCCTGTACATGTGTGGTCTCCTAGATTCACAGGTCTATATGTTTTAGAACTTTATCCTGTTATTGCCTCCCTAGGCAGCAGAGATGTTTAAATAGTTGACACTGATATAAATGCCAGGGATGGGGGTGGCTGTTATGGTGGAGCACAGGCAGTACCCAGTGGGTGAGTTCTGAGGTCAGATAAAGAAAATCCTCGTGAATAGCATTTTCCAGGGAACTGCCAGATAGGTCACGTGATGGCAGTTACCTTGGAATGAGGCTCTGAAGGAGCTCCAACCCTATTCTATCAGTCTTCCACAGTGGAAGATTAATTTAGTACAGTGCATAGAATACATTGGAAAGAAAAATCTCAAAGCAGAGATCAAGTTCACAGTTCTTTCCTAAATTCCAGTAGAGATAAATGCACAGATTTTTGGTAGTAGCATTGGAAATGGAGAGGAACCTTTCAACCTTATTTCATCAAGTAGGAATTGGTAGAGGCGGCCAGGTAGCTCAGTTGGTTAGAGCGTGGTGCTCTTAACAACAAGGTGGCCAATTCCATCCCAACATGGGCCACTGTGAGCTGCGCCCTCCACAACTAGATTGAAACAACTACTTGCCTTGGAGCTGATGGGTCCTGGAAAAACACACTTAAAACAAATAAAAGTTTAAAAAAGAAGGAATTGGTAAATGTTTACAATGTAGCTATTTAATATAACGCTTTTTCTTTTCTAACAACCCAAGTTCACCACTCTCTAACCAACTGAGCTAACCAGCCACCCTGATAATTTTTATACGAGTTTATTTGAGCAAAACTAATGACAGTGCTGGGGAGCAAGATCTCAAATGCTCTGGAGAAGCAGTTTTGCAGCTTCTTTTATACATTTGAAATTAAAGAGGGAATGTAAGGGAGGTTACATGGAGGTGGGAGTAGGCAAGGCAGGGATTGGATTACAGGATAGTTAACAAGATTGTATTCTCTCTTGAGGGTAGTTATGGCTTATTCAAAGGTGTGTTAACCTAGACCACAGAAACAATGGACAGAGTTGCTTAAGGCAAAGATAAGCCTTTCACTAAAGAAGTTATATGCCTGCGGTGTGAGTACCCACCATACCCTGCCCAGTGAGGAATTTATGATCTCATCACCTGTGAGATTTCTTTCCATAGAACCCCGTTTTTTCATCCACACCACAATTGAAGTATCTCCTTGTAAGTTCTTCTAATAACATGGGTTCTAATAATCTAGATTGTGATCTTTTTAACAGAGTATTTTGTAAGGTAAAATAAACTGTAAAAAAAAAAAACTTTGGAATAGTTACATTTTAAGAAGATAAAATCTATTTTCCTAATTATTGTTTCCTTAATCACTTTGTTCCAGAGTGTCTTTGTTACTGTGAACTGTCAACTAATTTTATTAGTGATTCTAATTGAAGATAGAGATCATGACCTTTATTTTTATTTTAGAGGAAGTATTTTCTGAAATTTGAGATCTTAGTCCCAAGCATACAAATTATGACCAGGATTTATACTCTAAGACTTCAACTACTTATTCATTTCCTTATATATTTAGTTGCTTTGCTTCAAATCTGCTTGATGGTAAATGACATTCACTGGGGCACCAAGGGAAACAGGAAAATGTAAAAGGAGTCACTTGGGTGGAGCTACCATTTTTCATATGCCATACACCATGCTGTGTATATGTGTAATCCTCAAAATAACTTCTCAGAGCAAATATTTTATCCATTTAAATTAGAGGAGGAAATAAAGCTCATGAACAGTAAATATTTTACTCTGTACCCACTTTGAAATGGCTCTACAGCAAATTCTGCTTGTATTACAACATCTTGAAGCATACATAGTCTACCTTGATGGTATATAGGGTGTGGTTGGGGGTTATGGGATGTGGTGCCCAGTGCTTGATTGAGAAATAAACCATTATCCCTTCCCTTCTGTTACTCTCTTTGACTGAGGTGGGATGGAGGTTGGGGGAAGGCATGAGAACCTCCCCACTGCAGGTCGCTGCTCCGATGAGACATATGAGGTGTGACAATTAAATTTGTGAACTCACCCTAGAAAAAGTGTTCCATACCTCATTGTTGAATATCACTATGGTCACCTTCAAAGAACTCCCCTTGGGAAGCTATGCACCAAAGCCAGCGCCTGGTCCAACTTTCAGAGCAGTTTTGGAATTCTTTCTGGAATGGCCATCAGAGCTGTCATCGTGTTACCCTTTATATCCAGAATGTCATCCGAATGTCTTCCTTTCAATATTTCCTTTATGTTGTCACGCAGCAGCCTAACCATCTGTCCCCTCGTACCTACCCCTAAAGAAAGGAGAGTCTGTGAGACTGATGCTTTTCAGGGACTTTGCTTCACCTTTGTGCTTACACCTCATGTCTCTCTGTTTGGCCCCCAAAAGATCAACCAATGACAGGTAAGATTCCTTATGGAAGGAACAACCTAAGCCAGGCAGAACCATGTGGGGACCACCATAAGAATTCACAAGGTCAATAAAAGGGGGCACAGCCCCCACCACCTTCCCCCGGCTAAGGAGAGCTTCTGCCTCTGTGGCTATATTCCTTCCCGCAACCTGCTTGGGGAGTCAATGATGTGATAACATCAGTTTTCCTTCCATTCTTATCAATAAGTTTCAGCATAAAGGATTTGACCCTGGGGAGGCACATACCATAATTGTTAAGACATCACGGGACTTTCAATTCCAGCTGTTTGCAGTCAAGGGTGATTGGTTTGAATCAGTTTTCTGGTATGATGTATGAGACTCACAGACTGTGGAGAAAACAATGCTACTTCCTTGTGTGAACATTGATAAAAGCCACAAGGTGGCTTGATTCGGGGCTCTCAGTCCTTTGAGGCTGGGAGACCCTTGGCCCCTGTTTCATAACTTTCTTGATTTCTGTTTCTTTCTTAACCCTTCGCCACCCTTTCTCGTTCTCTCACTGCCTGTGTTGTGCTGGATGCGACACCTTTATCTTCAGGTAAAGAAAGAAGTCACTGGGGGGTCAGATCAAGTGAGCAGGGAGGGTGTTGCAATACAGTTATTTGTTTACTGGCTGAAAACTCCCACACAAACAGTGTTATGTGAGCTGGTACATTGTCATGATGCAAGAGTCATGAATTGTTGGCGAAAAGTTCAGGTCGTTTTCATCTAACTTTTTCATGCAGCCTTTTCAGCACTTGCAAATCGTAAACTTGGTTAACAGTTTGTCCAGTTGGTACAAATTCATTATGAATCATCTTTCTGATATCAGAAAAGGTTAGCAACATAGTTTTGACTATTGATTTGGACTGACGGAACTTTTTTGGTTGTGGAGAATCAGCTGACTTCCATTTTGCACTTTGACGTCTTGTTTCAGGGTCATATTCGTACTCCCATGCTTCATCACCAGTGATAACACAGCACAAAACATCATCTTGCCTCTCCAAAAGGACTTGGCAAACTTTGACTCTGCTTTTTTTTCATCGCTGAGCTCCTTCGGGACCATTTTTGCACATACTGTTCTCATGCCAAGAGCTTCAGTTAAGATTTTCCTAACTTTCGCTATTGATGTTTAGTTAGTCTGCTATGCTTCTCACAATAAGCCAACGATTTTGATGCGCAATTTGACAAGTTTTGCAATGTTTTCGTCAGTTCTGCACATTACTGGCCTCCCTGACCTCTGTTCATCAGTGACACGTTCTCTCCCCTCAGAAAAACATTTAATCCACTTAAACACTGCTGTTACTCTTCATGGCATTATCCCCATAAACTTGACTAACATGTCCCTGATTTCGTTTCCACTTTTGCCAAGTTTAACGAGAAATTTAATGTTTGTTTGTTGCTCTAATTCAAGCTCAGACATTCTTGCTATGGCACTCAAAAACACACAACAATAATGAACGCCATTCAGCAAGACACCGCCACATGTCCACATGAACACAGCTGTGAGACACTGGTATACCAAGGTCATGAAACCTTACCGAGCTGTTAGTAGTGCTGCCAATGTAAACACATGGTGGCAAGTTCGCGTATGCTCAGAAAGACCTCGTATACTAAGAAATGAGTTTTAGAACTGGGTGCTAGCCTTGCTTCCTGCCCAAGTAGTAGGTGGAAAAAGTCCTGTGCTGCTGTCTTTCTATCATCATTGTTTTCTTCCTGAAGCCATTAATGCAGCAGGTACAGGTTGGTTTATTAATTAAGTTGGAGCCTAGTCACTTGGTAAAGGGTAGTTTGTGTTTTCTTCTTTATTATTTGACATGCCAATGTAAATTATTTTGATATAACTAACAGGTTCAGTCTTTGAAAAAATATGTATAAAGGGAGGCTACTTGATATATGAAGTTGTGATAATAGAATAGATTGTAAGGAGGCAAGCTTTTTTTTTTCAAGTATCAGAGCACACTTGTAATAATGTTTGGTTAAAACAAAATTGTATATATCAAGAAATATGGGATGGGGTGGCTGGTTAGCTCAGTTGGTTAGAGCTCAGTGCTCTTAACAACAAGGTTGCTGGTTCGATCCCCGCAGGGGCCACTGTGAGCTGCGCCCTCCACAACTAGATTGAAACATATACTTGACTTGGAGCTGATGGGTCCTGGAAGAACACAGTTTAAAAAACTATATATATATATGGGGTGACAGATTTTGTGTGGAAATGTGAGTGTTCCTACCTCTACACTGGTGAGTGAGTAGATCATGTGATACTTTTGAAATAATAGATATTACCTGGGACGTGAGAAAAGACCAAGAACTGTTTGCAAAGTTCCAGATAGCAACATGTTGCAGAAGTTCCTTATTTCCAATGCAACTGCGTGTGTATGTGTAATTTCCTGATAAGGCAGCACAGAAATGTGCAAAGAAGTAATTTATAGAAAGTTGTGCTAGGAAATATTTTTATATTCCAAATCTTGAGAACAGAGTTGAGATTAGGAAAGACTTTTAAAATATATATATACGTAGGAGGTATCCTATAAAATGTGAGGCATTCCAGAGTTACAAATTTATCTTACACAATTATGTAAATTTAAACAGTAATTCAAAGGAGTAGTGCAAAAGGCTTTATTTCAGATGTGTGTTTATTTCCTTTTTTTAGTTTTTCCAACTATCTACAATTTGAAAAGTGTTTTCCTGAAATTCAGTGAACTAACCTTGGGAAATGTTTAGTAGTTTTCCACACCTATAAGGTAGTGTGGAGTCTTAGCAGAGAATGGTCTCTGGGATTAGAATGACTGCTTTTATGCCCACTTTGGCTACATGACCTTGGGCAAGGTACGTCTCCACAAAGGTTATTAGAAAGCTTCTTGGGGACATGCTTACAAGTGCTGAGATGTGGAGCCAGCAAGTGGTACATTCTCAGTGAATATAATCATCCCAGCAGTATTATTGAAAAGCTGTTTTACCATATGTGTGCTGTTGTTTTGTAATGTCTTGCATCATCACAATAAAAGGTTTAAATCTGAAATTGTTTCTCAAAATTCAGCCATCAATAAGGACAGCCTGTTCTGAAAGCTGTCCACATCTTCATACAGATGTTTATCCAAACTCAGGTAAAAGTGACGTATTTTTCTTGGGTTTCTAAACTATGTTCTCTTTAGCTTCCATAAACATGGGGTGTCGGCACACACTCTTTGTCTCTGAAGAGCTCCTATGTAGGGACGGTCTACCCAGGGCCATACACCTACTCCAGTGGGTCAGCAGAGTTTGTCCAAGCAGCAGCATGCGTGACTCAACCAGGCATGGAGGAAACCTGGAACTAGTGTCCCACATCCTGCCTATCATGACTCAGGAAAAGGAAGAGCAGGCATACCAAAAGAAGAGTACTGAGCATTGTCTAGCTTTCCCCTGGCGTCTCTTTCCTCCTTTCTTCCAGCCTTCATACTGCTTATTGGGTCCTGTGTAAGCTTTCCAGTAAAGATGATAGCATTACTATTTGATTGCAGAAGTCCCCAGTCTTGTTTCCTGGCAGCTTGGAGATTCAACTGAGTAAGACCTGCTAGGAAAGGGCATAAAGATAATGTTTGTTGTAGCAAAATCATTAAGCAGAGCTGAGGAAGGTATAACACTGGAGGTATTTCAAGTCAGGGTTAGAGTTCTCCTTGCTAGAGACCACTGTCTTAATTATACTTTTTAAAATAACAGCTTTACTGAGATGTAATTTATATATCATAAAATTTACCCTTTTAAAAGTATACTATTCATTGCTTTTCATATTCACAAAGTTGTGCAACCATCATCACCATCTAATTCCAGAACACATTTATAACCCCATAGTGAAACTCCGTATCCATTAGTCCCTGACAGACACTAATATGCTGTCTGTCTCTATGCATTTGCATATGCTGAGCACTTCATAATAAATGGCAACATACAACCTGGGGCCTTTTGTGCTTGACTTCTTTCAATTAGCATAATATTTTCAAGGTTCATCCATGTTTCAGTACTTCATTCCTTTCTATGGCTGCCTGATAATCCATTATACCAGATTTGTTTATCCATTCATCACTTGATGGACATTTGCATTGTTTCCACTTTCTGTAGTACTGCTATGAATATACAAGGTCTGACAATTAACTTCATGAACTTTCCATCCTGCGCTTACATTGGCAGCACTTTACAAAGCTCGGTAAGGTTTCATAACCTTCATATATCAGTGTCTCATAGCTGTGTTCATGTGGACGTGTGGCAGTGTCTTGCTGAGTGGTGTTCATTATTGTTGTTGAGTGTTTTTGTGTGCCGTCGCGAGAATGTCTGAGCTTGAATTAGAGCAACAAACAAACATTAAATTTCTTGTTAAACTTGGCAAGAGTAGAAGCGAAATCAGGGACATGTTAGTCCAAGTTTATGGGGATAGTGCCATGAAGAAAACAGCAGTGTTCAAATGGATTAAATGTTTTTCTGAGGGGAGAGAACGTGTCAGTGATGAAGAGAGGTCAGGTAAACCAGTAATGAGCAGAACTGATGAAAACATTGCAAAAATTTGTCAAATTGTGCATCAAAACGTCGGCTGATTGTGAGAAGCATAGCAGACTAAGTAAACATCGATAGAGAAACAGTTAGGAAAATCTTAACTGAAACTCTTGGTATGAGAAAGGTGTCTGAAAAAATGGTCCCAAAGGAGCTCAGCAATGAACAAAAGTAAAGGAGAGTCAAAGTTTGCCAAGACCTTTTGGAGAGGTGAGATGATGTTTTGGGCCGTGTTATCACTGGTGATGATGTATGGGTGTACTAATACGACCCTGAAACAAGACGTGCACAGTGGAAGCAAAAGTGCACAGTGGAAGTCAGCTGATTCTCCACGACCAAAAAAGTTCCATCAGTCCAAATCAAAAGCCAAAACTGGGCCGGCCCGGTGGCTCAGGTGGTTAGAGCTCCGTGCTCCTAACTCCAAAGGCTGCCGGTTCAATTCCCACATGGACCAGTGGGCTCTCAACCACAAGGTTGCCAGTTCAATTACTCGAGTCCCACAAGGGATGGTGGGCTGTGCCCCCTGCAACTAGAAATGGCAACTGGACCTGGAGCTGAGCTGCGCCCTCCACAACTAAGATTGAAAGGACAACAACTTGACTTGGAAAAAAGGCCTGGAAGTACACACTGTTCCCCAATAAAGTCCTGTTCCCCTTCCCCAATAAAATTTAAAAAAAAAGAAAGAAAAGAGTCAAAACTATGTTGCTAACCTTTTTTGGTATCAGAGAGATTATTTGTAATGAATTTGTACCAACTGGACAAACCATTAACCAAGTTTACTATTTGCAAGTGCTGAAAAGGATGCATGAAAAAGTTAGATGAAAACAACCTGAACTTTTCACCAACAATTCATGGCTCTTGTATCACGACAATGTACCAGCTCACATGGCACTGTCTATGAGGGAGTCTTTAGCCAGTAAACAAATAACTGTATTGCAAAACCCTCCCTACTCACTTGATCTGGCCTCCAATGACTTCTTTCTTTACCTGAAGATAAAGGAAATATTGAAAGGAAGACATTCAGATGACATTCAGGACATCAAGGGTCATACGACGACAGTTCTGATGACCATTCTAGAAAAAGAGTTCCAAAACTGCTTTGAAGGGTGGACTAGGCGCTGGCGTCAGTGCAGAGCTTCCCAAGGGGAGTTCTTTGAAGGTGACCATAGTGATACTCAGCAATGAGGTATGGAGCACTTTTTCTGGGATGGGTCCACGAATTTAATTGTCAGATCTCATATGCAATTTTTGCATGAACATAAGTTTTCAGTTCCCTTGAGTGGGATTGCTGTATCACTGCCAAACTTTTCCAAAGTGACTGCCGCATTTACCATCTCACCAGCATAATGATACATTTTAATCATTGATTATCTAATATTGTTAGGTTCTCAAGGTTTCCATGCCTCCTACCAATTTGTTAATCATCTCCTGGGCCATTTGGTAATGTTTACTCTAGTAGACCAAACCTCTTTGAAAGAAATGCATTTCGGTATCAAGGCAAGAGTTTGATTAATTCAAAGCTGTATTTTGCTTGTATGAGGTGACATAAAGGATACAAGGTGATATAAACTACCTTCTGGAAGACACTTATGTTTCCTCTTAAATTATATCTAAACTGTTTTTCCAACTAGCATAGAATCTGATTCTAAATTAATTAAATGAACAAGTGAGATTAGGCAAAAGAAAACTTGTTAGAAGCCATGGGTTCCTTCAAAGAAAAATAAAGCCTTATGAAAAATTCTCAAATGGAAGCATTGGGAGTTAACTTACTGTGTGACAGGTGCCAGTGTTGTGTACGACTTCACTGCATACTGTGCAGTGCAAAGTGAGAACTGGGAGAGGAGTAGGTGGCCCTTTTAGCACAACCTACCCAGACCCACGTACCTTCACTCATTTATCCAAGGGTTAAGCACCTCTTTTGTGGCAGACCTTCACCTGGATGCTAAGGATTCCACAGAGAACAGCCACACATAGCTTGCTCTCAAGAGGCTGGCATTCTTGTGAGAATACAAGCAACAGTAACCAAGCAACCTGATTTCAGACGGCAACAGGCCCTGGGAAGAGAGGATGAGATGGGTTTCTAGGTAGGCAGGAACCACCTCAGACTGACAGTAAAGATCCTTCCACCCCCGTACGTAGCCTGTGGCCCTGCAGGGATGTGATACCACACATGCAAGACTCATGGTTCCAAGTGGATACTGACACACGATAGGTTGTTGGGCCCTGCTTGGACACCCAGGTCAGTAATGTGAGCCTCCACAAGTCTTACCCCAACAACAGGGAATCCTCATGAGTAAACAGCCTATTAAATGATGAAAACACATATCTAACCCCAAAGATACTTGACAATCCCACAGAAGAGAAAAGCCTGGGAAAGGGAGGTTGTGAATCTTTTTTTTATACATTCATTTTGGGTCTAGGACATGTGTAGTGATGGTTTAACATTTCATTCTTCTTTTTGAGCATTCTCACCTGTACCAAATAAAAGTAGTCATGCTTAGAAAGTGAACTGTGCAACGTGACTTACACTCTTGCCTTTCTCTAAAGAGAGGGGATATACTGTTCCAGTTTTCTGTGACCTATCACCTGTAACATTAATAACCAATCCTATTGCTGCTGACTGTTCTCTCTTGTTCAGTTACTTTCACATTTTTCTTTCTATGACTTCTTTGATTCTCTAGTTTCACTTTTTTTTTTTTTAATTTCCAGACCCCCATTCAACTGTAGCCTCCCCTATGCCTAGATGACAAGCACCTTGGGGATGAGCCTAGTGTCCTGCAGCATGTCTGCACACACCCGTGCCACCCCCTCCCCCACCACACACCAGCCTTTTCAGCATCACCTTCCCAGGACAGACCAAGGAGCTCTGTCAGTGAGGATGTGCCCAGATGCTCTCCAGCACAGCTCTCCCGGGTGACTCTTATTACTATTCTTTCAGGATCTCCAAGAATGCTGTGATGCCCCATGCTATAGCAAATAAAAAGTAACTTAGACCCAGGTGATACCTGTTGTGAGAAAGTTTTAAAATATCACCAGGTTCTGGTGGGGTGGTTTGATCTGGAGTTGGCTTCAGCCTTTCGTTCCTGGTAGTAGCCCCTGGAACATCTGTGCTCTCCCACGGTGTGGTGTGTGTGGGGGCAGAGCCCCAGAGAGCAGTTTCCAGGCTCTCGGCCTCACATAGACAGGTGCTGGCTCAGGTAGTAAAGGGCCATCAACTGTGATTGGATGGCCATCAGCTGTGGCTAGTTGGCGGTCAGCTGTAACCAGTGAGCCATTGGCCACTAATATAACTGCTGTGGCTACGCTAGCAACAAATGGGGGGCTGGCAAGAAGATGGTGGCTGGCAAGCGCGGATGGCGGTTAGGATGGTGGGTTGCGGACAGTGTGGATCCAGCCTCCAGCGAGAGTATAGTGGTATAACTCCCCTACCTATGACTCCCCTACCTTTGGCCTCACCATGTCCTGCATTCTTGTGTGGGGGGCGGGACCAGAGACCCCGCAGGCCGCCCCGCATGACAGTGTGTGCATGGCATGGATGTTTTGTAAGGAAGGCAGTGACACTGCAGTAAATGGAGCTAGCTGTCTGTGGGCAGTGGAGGGTGTATGGTGCCTATATAAGGCCTCTGAAGAAATCCTTTGTATCTCTCTGAGTCTAAACTACTCTGTGTTGCTAGAAAGTATAACCTTGAGCAAGTCATTTAACTTGCTGTGATTTTTATCTATACAAATAAGGTTATCATAAAATTTAATACATGTAAAATGCGTAAAACAGTCTTTGACCCATAAAAAAGTATGAACTAATCATTAGCAAGTATTATTATGCTTATACCTGGATTTTCAAGAGTTAATACCTTCCTAGAAAAGAGGATTTCTTGCTTTTCTAGGGTGATTTTGAACACACATGTACAAGGTGTGATCAAATAATACAGTAAATATTTAAATTTTTTAAAAATGTATTACAGTAAAAGACACATTGCCATTAATCCCCCTCAGAATACTCCCCCTCGTTTCAACACTTATCCCATCATTCTTGCCACTTTCTGAAGTAGTTCTGGAAGTCCTCTTTCATGAGTAAGCATCTTTCCATCCTGAAATATTTTCTATATAACCATTTTAATGGCTGTATAATATTTCATTGTACATATGTATTATAATTGAATGAACAATCTCCTTCCTGTTCTTGTAGAGTTAGGTTCAAAGGTCTGTTTGTCTGTGTGTGTGCCTCTGTCTTTTCCATCTGAATTGCCACTTATCCTGAATGGTGACTCCTTGGCATTAGGGATGTTGTCTGTTAAGTAGATCTATATATGACCAGCTCATTGACAGGTGCTTAATAAGTGATGTTTGATGCTGAATACTCTTGATAGCATCTTTTCTTTCTCCAGGGAGGCAGGGCTTTTCAGTTTGATTGATACCATGTGGCCTCCAGTGATGCCTCTGAAAGCACCTGGCTGCAGCGAGGCCTGTGAAGAGGTAAGCCCAGCATCTGAAGAGCTCCCCCCTGGTTGACACCTGGTCTGTGCCAGGCGCCAAGACAAACACCACCTACACAATCCACATCCCCAAGAAACCCAGGTGCAGTAAATATGAGCCAAGACAGGGATTCAGACTGTGGGGACAGAGCCAGGAGTGCAGTTTCCAGGCTCTCAGCCTCACATGGAAAGGTGCTGGCTCAGGTAGTAAAGGGCCATCAACTGTGATTGGATGGCCATCAGCTGTGGCTAGTTGGCCGTCAGCTGTAACCAGTGAGCCATTGGCCATGAATATATTTGCTGTGGCTATGCTAGCAGGAAATGGGGGCTGGCAAGAAGATGGTGGCTGAGCTAGCGAGCACGTATTGCTGTTAGGATGGCAGAGTGCAGTTAGCAAGGGGTTGGTTGGTTGGCAGAGAAGCGGACGGCAGGTTGCGGATCATGTGGCTTCTGCTTCCTATGTCTCCAACCCAGCTGCTAGCAAGAATGTAGTGGTATGAACCCCTTATCTATGGCTCCGTGGGTGTTCATTTTTGGCCTCACCATGTCCTGCGTTCCTATCTGGGGAGCAGGACCAGAGACCCCGCAGGCCGGCCTGCATGACACAGACCCGCTCATCTCATTCCAGAGCCTAAGCTCTGGTTGCTTTACCTGATGTGCTACAGTGTGTTCTTCTTGAGGTTAATTTATGATGGTGTTTTTAAACTACAATCTCCAGGGTCACTAGTTAGTGTCTTAGTCTCATATTGATCAAGATGTTTTCCCCACCACCTTTCAGTCACTAGTAGAATCAACACTCAGTTACCAGTTAGAGCAGAAACTCACATAACCTAATACATAAAATCCATGGATATTTGTACAGCTACCAGTGCAGCCAGAAATTTTCATTTTCCTACCTCATCAACTTATTTATGGTAGTTGCTCACAAGTAGCAAAATTAACTGGTTAAAATACGTCCCCTATTCTCCATCTGGAGCCTTGTCCACTAGGCTGGCCAGTGCTGCTTTGGGCCATAGTTCCCAAAGCTGAAAACTGGGAGTTGTCTTGTTTGTGTAGTAGCTGACTTCTTAGCAGAATGCTGAATAAGACTAGGACTGCTAGGCTAGATCAGCAAAATTGTTGTCAAAAATGCCTATTTCAAGATTATGTAAGAGGAAGTTTCTAAATGGTACTTTCAGTGTGCTCTGAAGAATAAATTTCTAGAATGAAATCTTGAATTGGTAATAAACTTAAAAATACAAGCTTTTATACTTGGTCCCAGAGATAAACAACATAATCTATTTCTTACACCAATATTTCTTATAAGATTTCCACAGATAGTACACACCTACACATATATTAAAGAATATATTTTATATTTGAGTTTTTTAACACTACATTCACTTTCTACCTTTTCTTTCATTTCAAATAGGTAAAAACTCAACTGCCTCCTCCTGGATTCTGTTACATCCTTACTGCTCATCCAAATCTGGGACAAATTAACATAATTGAAGAAGACCCCATTTCTAAGCTTTATCAGCCTCCAATTCCCCGCTTCTTAAGAGAAATTCTCCAGGTAACATCTTTGTTTCTAACAAGGCCTTCCATTTTTCTGTATTTGTATACTTTGTGTGATGTTATCAATCTTTTTCAATACCTTTCCAGACTGATGATATTGGTATCCGTTGCAGTTTCTATGCCAGAGTGATTTATCAAAGACCACAGGTAATCTCTCTCTCTCTCTCTCTCTCTCTCTCTCTCTCTCTCTCTCTGTCTCTCTCTCTGTCTCTCTCTGTCTCTGTCTCTCTCTCTCTTGCTCACTCGTTAAAGATGTCATAATAAATAAGATGTTATAAAATTTATTAAAGGATCATCCCTCTTAGAAATTAATGGAGTACCACATTAGAAAAGCATTTTTAATATCCAGTTATGCCTGCTTTGTGCTAAAGAGGTAATAAATCCATTCCTTGAGCAAGTGTGGACTGCCAGCCACTGTGTTAACTACTAGGGTATAGAACAACCCAAGCGTAACTTTGTCCCAAAAGATTCTCAGTTCAGTAATGCTAGTTCCTGTCTGACACATATGCAGGTTATGTAGAAAGGAAAGAGAAGCTGAAGCCTCATTTGTGGGGTAAATGTAGGAACCTCAGGATTGAGCTCAGCCACTTCTCAGAACTAACTCTTCAACAGTTCTGGGATCCTTCAACAGTTGAAGGAAACCCTGTGGTTCCTGTGAGGCCATGGGCTAGAGGAGCTTGTTGTTTGCTTCCTTGCCTCTCAATAGATCAGCTAAAAGTGGACAAGGGCAAGAGATGTTATTGGCAAGTTCAACATATGATGTAAGCTCTGCAAGAAGCCTCTGCTGGACATTATCTTAGAGAGTAACATCCATGTCTCAGTCACCTGAGAGGTATATAGAACATCCCATTTGTTCAGTCCTTGTTTTCCTTTCCTCTGTTCACCTTTTGGTCATTTAACAGCAAATTCATGCCTCTCCTAAGGAATAACAAAGTGGTTAACATTACTCACTCAACAGTGGTCCTTGTGAGCCATCCCAGCATCTGGCTCAACAGGTAGGGGACAGGCCCCCAGTAAGGACAAGATCTAGGCACCTGATGTGTCTCTTACTTCCCAAGTCTGAGGCAAACTGAAGGCTGCCCATCATCTGCAGGGCGCTCAGTGTGTTAAGACACACCTAGCACCTGGTACATAACTGTTATTCTGAAGTGCATTCCAGGTTGTGGGGATGTGACATCAAGTAGTGGTTCACTGTGCAGGTGCCATTTACCCTACAGATAAAATGCTGTCCTCAGGGTCATGAACAGCAATCTCATGGCTACTATGCCATATGCTCCTGCCCACAGAGCCTAATATGCCCACAGCTTTGCAGTTGAGACCAGAGGCGGAGAGTAAAGAAAGTGGGTGTCAAATGCTCATACCATAGCCAGATTTCAGCTTCCCACACCAATGGAGGGGAACCCTAAGGCAGAAGAGACAAACTGCAGGCCATCAGCCGTACTTGGTGAAGGAGCGCTGCCTTGGGGCTGAGAACATGGGTCTCTCCTGTCCCAAGTTTTCTGCCAAAAAATAGGCTCCCATCAGCTCAGGTACAGCCTGCCTGCAAACATAGCTGTCAGTGCGTGTGTGTGCCAAGGGATTAGTGACACTTAGAAACAGTCAAGGACTCAGAACCCAACCAAACAGATTCCTCGATTCACTAAAATTCTTTATACCTCCTGTATTCTGCTTTTGTGGGAAAGAGAATCACCAAAAACCAACTTCCTCAGGGAGGGAATTGAAATAGGCTAAGTCCTGGTTTCACTATATGGTTAAGCCTACACATTCTATACTGACAGTTGACTTTTAGAATAGTAACTGAACCCTATTTACTGAAGAGTAACTGAAAGAACCTGAGTTACCAAAAAAGATTCAGTTGTCTTTCCTTTATACTAATGACTAAGTCATGAAAGTAAAAGATATGTTTTTGTATTTAACTTTTATTTTGATTATTCAAAATTCTTAGATTCACAGTAATTATAGATTCACAGCAAATTGGAAAGAAATACACAGAGGGTGCCAAAAAACTGTATACACATTTTAAGAAAGGAAAACTGTATTAAAATTATAATACTCAATATATACCAAAAACAAAAGATGAATATACAAGTCACATTTGACTTCTGCAATTATAAGAGGTGCTCAAAGTGGTTACCATCAGCATCCAGACACTTCTGATTACAGTGAACTACTGCTTCATCAATGTTGACCAAAGTGTCCACTTGTATACATTTTTTTATTGGCACCCCTGGTAATATGCACCCAATATCCCATACCCACCGTAACCATAGTGCAATATCAAAACCAAGAAACAGCACAATCTATGGAGCTGTGTCAGATCTCAGCAGTCATACATACATGCACGTGTGTGGGTGTCTACAGGTATATGTACCTTTATGCAATTTTGTCACATGTGTAGCCTTGTATAACCTCCACCACAATCAGTATACTTGACCATACCACAGATTCCCTCATGTTCCCCTTATCGCCACACCCATCCCTTTCCCCATTCCTGACCCCTAGCAATTACTAATCTGTTCTCATTATAATTATGTTTATTTCCGATGGTTACATAAATAGAACTATGCAGTATTAGTTTATTAGGCCTGCTGTGCAAAGCACCAAAAATGAGATGGCTTATGACTTCACTCATATGTGAGATATAAAACTGAAAACAACAAACGAGCAAGACAAACAAACAAAAACTCATAGACACAGACAACAGTTTAGTGGTTACCAGAGGGTAAGAGGGGAGGGTGGTGGTAGAAGAGGGTAAACGGGGTCAAATATGTGGTGATGGAAGAGAACTGACTCTGGGTGGTGACCACACAATGCAATATATAGGTGATGTATTATCGAAATGTACACTTGAAACTTATATAATTTTACTAAACAATGTCACCCAATAAATTTAAAAAAAACACAACATTTATTGTCTCACTCTTCTGGAGACTAGAAGTCTGAAATCAAGGTGTCAGCAAGACCATACTTCCTCTGACAGCTCTAGGGGATTTCTCTTTCTTTCCTCTTCCACCTTGTGGTGTTTACTGGCAATCTTGGCCTTCCTTGGCTTTTAGATACATCACTCCAACCACATAGCCATCTTCACCCTATGTGTGATCATATGATATGGTCTTCCCTCCATGTTCAAATTTCCCCTTTTTATAAGGACATCAGTCATATTAGATTAGGGCCCACTGTAATGATGTCTTAACTGGTTAAATTTGTAAAGATCCTATTTCCAAATAAGGTAATATTCTGAGGTACGGGAGTTAATGCTTCAATAGATCTTTTTGGAAGGTCACAGTTCAACACATAACAGCTTCTTCTGAGATTAGCTTTTTTCGTTTAACATAATTCTCTACAGATTCATCTAGAGAATGAATAATGTTGAACATCTTTTCAGGTGTTTGTTAGCCATCTGTATATCCTCTTTAGTGAAATGTCTGTGTGTGTCTTACCCATTTTCTGACTGGATCGTTTGTTTACTGTTGAATTTTTAAAGTTCTTTATATATTCTATATAAAAAGCCTTTGTCAGATACATAATTTATAAATATATATCAGGGTCTGTAATTTGTCTTTTTATCCTTTCAACAGGTTTTTACAGAGCAAACGTTTTTAATTTTTGTGTGGTCAAATTTATCAACTTTTCCTCTTACGGAGCCAAGTCAAGTCAGTTCTAGGTTCAAAGTTTATCTTTTATGTTCTTTTCTACAAGATTTAGAATTTTATGTTGAACCCATGATGCATTTCAAGTTGATTTTTGTGTAAGGCGTGTGGTTTAGGTCAAGGTCCATTTTTTTTTCCAGTGCATGTCCACTTGTTCCAGCACTATTTGTTGATAGGCTATTCTTCCTCCATTGAATTGTTTTTGCAACTTTGTCAGAAATTAATTGGGTATTTTTCTGTAGAAGACATCTGCTTTTAATAAAATTTTAACAGTAAGATTGATAGTACTGCTTTGAATTAATTGGTTATTTGTGTCTTTTTACAGGGGATATTATTGTCACTGACTTTGTTCATAACCCAATGGTAAAGATAATTTGATAGTTAATTTCAAAGGAAATTAGACCATTTTGGTTTCATAAAGAGATTAAAAAAGGGACAGTAGTTAATTCCAGGGTATTTATAAAGAATATCTAAAACCTTTAGACTTCAGAAGAACTCTCTACTTCAGATAATCTTGTGGAAATACTCGTAAAACTTTGCCCTTTCTATCTACCATTTTTTAAAATGTGATTTTGCCACTTGTTCCCAAAAAATCCTTTATAACTCTACAGTCCAATGCAGGATCATATATTACACTTAGTTGTCATGTCTCTTTCATCTCCTTCAAATGGAACATTTCTTCATCTTTACTTATCTTTTATGACCTTGACATTTTTGAAGGACAGATGAGTTATCTAATTGAGTGTCCCTCCATTTAGATTTGCCTGATGTTATATCATGAATAGGTTCAGGTTATGTGTTTTCAACAGGAACAACACATAAAAATACTATGTTCATATCAGGAGGCACAGAGTTGATTTATCCCAGTGCTGTGATATTTTATCAATTGATGAAGATGGTATTTTTCAGGTTTCTCTGCTCTAAAGTTAACTAATAGTATTTCATAATTATTAATTAATAACTAACAAATATTTTTTGGAAGGTTCATTGAGACTATATAAATATCCTATTATCAAACTTTTACGTACTCGTTTTTAACATTCATATGATTCTTGCCTGAATTATTACTCTGATAGTGGCCAAATGGTAACTTCCTAATTCCTTTTACATTAAGTAGTTGGCATTTGGATCTTTTATAACTAGGATCTTTTCCTTTCCCTGATTTATCTATGTATTCACTTATTTATATCAATATGGACGAGTGGATTCAGTTTTTATTCAGTGAGTTATAATTTGTTACTGTTTATTTTGATGCTCAAATTTTCCCAGATTCAAGTTGGTTAATTATCTTCCAAAGGTCCCACCTCCCATTACCATTACATTGCAGGTTAGGACTTCAACATATGAATTTGGGGGAGGGAACACTTATAAACATTCAGTTTATAACAATTCCTAGCCCTTAGGAAATTTACATCTAGCAGGAGAGAAAAAAAATGTGTATGTACTAAATACGAAGTCAGACAATTAAGTTCTCAAACTTATTGTAGTAAAAAGTGCTCCATACCTCATTGCTGAATATCTCTATGGTCACCTTCGAAGTACTTTCCTTGGCAAGCTCTGCACCAATGCCAGCGCCTAGTCCACCCTTCAGAGCAGTTTTGGAACTCTTTTTCTGTAATGGCCATGAGAGCTGTTGTCGTATTACCCTTGATGTCCTGAATGTCGAAAAAATATCTTCCTTTCAATATTTCCTTTATCTTCAGGTAAAGAAAGAAGTCATTGGGGGTCAGATGAGGTGAGTAGGGAGCGTGTTCCAATACAGTTATTTGTTTACTGGCTAAAAACTCCCTCACAGACAGTGCCGTGTGAGCTGGTGCATTGTCATGATGCAAGAGCCATGAATTGTTGGCGAAAATTTCAAGTCATCTAACTTTTTCACGCAGCCTTTTCAGCACTTGCATATAGTAAACTTGGTTAACTGTTTGTCCAGTTGGTACAAATTCATAATGAATAATCCCTCTGATACCAAAAGAAGGTTAGCAACATTGTTGCAACAAGTTCGTGAACTTAATTGGCCTTGTATAAAACAATTTGGTAATTAGTATTGTAGGTTTACAAACATGGGACCAGGAGGCAAAGAACAATGAATTCGTCTTGAGTAGGTTAGAGGACATGTACAGTAGTGCCAGGGGAGGTCAGATTGTATCGCAGCAAAAGAGCCCTTTAAACAGATGCAAGGTTGGAGCTCACAGGGCACAGCCACGTAAGTGGGACCTAGTGACCAAGACGTGCAAAGTCTATTGTATGTTTTAAAATATTTGTTGAAATGGTATCTAATAATGTTACTATTAATAATAGTCATATAAGATTATTGCTTTTAAAAAATAATTTTGGCTATAGGAATAACTATTAAGTTAATAGTCTTGACTGTGTTGTGTAGCTAAACAGTTTGCTTCTTCTGGAGCGAAGGCAGATTTGGCTGACAGTGACTGACGTCACCCTACAAATGCAAGATGAAAATAACTCTGGCCTCCCGAAAACTGTGCCGGTCTGTGTGACCTCCTCATGTGTGCTGGGCCAAGAAGTGTTGGATGTACTAGCCGAGGCTGCCGTTCACAGCTTCTTCTTCAGAGATGCTCTCCGACACAGTGGTATACTTTCTTCTTGACAGCTTTGATCCAGTGGCAGCTGATAGATGCCATAAAAATGGCATTGTGGCTTCTAGATAGCTCTGTCTTGCTCTGAAACTGCTGGCCCCTTCTCTAAGCCCACTGCAGACTGGCATATGGAGTGGAATAGCCCATGGTACCAGCCTCAGGCTTTCACTAACTTGTCATGGCCACCTGGACAGAACTAGAACCCCTTAAAGTGTTGACACACCCTGTGAGAGATTTCATTAGTTACTCAAGGGCTGTCTTTTGGTAACACAAAGGTACAGAAACAACTTAAAGCCATTGCCTGAAACATCACTTTTTAAAAGAAAAAAAAAGCTACAAATTGTAAACATATACACTTAGATAAGTCAGTCCTTTTTTTCCAGGAATCAAACTAGGATCCTGCCTCAACTCTGTGTGTGTGTGTGTGTGTGTGTGTGTGTGTGTGTGTGTGTTTATGTGTTTTATTTTATTGAGGCATAATTTGTATACCACAAGAGTCACCTTTCTGAATTGAATTTTTATCTTGCATGTATGAGTTTTTTTCAGCTCAGCACATTGGCGGCTTTGGGGCTTCCTTTCTACACAGTGGGTGTGTCTCTGCACACAACAGATGGACCCTACAGCTATGCCCCTTTGCCCACATGACTCATAGGAGGCTGGCAAAGGATACTGTTTACTGGCAGGAGAACTTGCTTTTGTCTTCAGTGCTTCAATAATCTGAAGTATCTCTGTTGGCAGGTCAGATTGTTTGTGTTGAACGAACTGTCCTGCTTCCAAAGCCCATTCTGGATGTGACCTCTGGTGCTCACTCCTGTGAGCTACCTGGCCCTGTGACGCTTGATGAACTGGATTCTGTCACTCAGGTCAACTCCATTTGCAACGTTCAAGGTGGGTAGTTAATCTTCTTGGAAATGGTATTTATATATTTTTAAATAGCACACTTATTTTATATTAATTTACTCATTTATTCAACAAGTATTTGTTGAATGCCTGACATGTTCCAGACATTGGATATATAAGGAACAAAATCAGAAGAGGTTCTGGCCTCTGGGATTTATAGTCTATATTCATCAGTCAGTTACGCACAAGGCCACATATAGAACTATAGCATTCAAAGTACTCCAGCCATAAAGAAGAAAGAAATCTTACCATTTGCAACAACATGGATGGACCTAGAGAACATTATGTTAAGTGAAATAAGTCAGACAGAGAAAGACAAATACCATATGATCTTACTTATATGCGGAATCTAAAGAAAAGAATAAGTGAATGAACTAATCAGAGACAGTTTTGGAAACATGGAGGAAAAACTGAGGGTTGCTAGAGGGGCGGGGGGGTGTGGATAAGGGGAAGGTGAGAGGTTTTGAAAAATAGTCGGTAACCACAAGATGGCCACAGGGTTTTGAAAATTAATTTGGGGAACGTACAGAGGGATAGTGGATGGGGGTAGGGGCGTCCACACAGTGTGAGGGATATAAATGATAAACGTCTAAGTTTTGCTTTGTCTTGTGCACCTGAAACTAATAAAAAAAAAATGCTCTAATTTAAAATAAAATAAAATAAAACTATGCTCTTCAATAAAATAAAATAAATAAAAAAAGTACTCCAGATGCTGATTAACAGCACCTCAATTTGTCTGGGAGGTCACTGAAGTCTCCCTAATGACAGGAGCCTTGGGCCTGATCTGAAGGGTAAGAGGCAGCTAATTAGGTGAATGGGTGGGGGCAGAAAGAATGTCTGGTGGGGAAAAAAAAAGGACTCATAAAGGCTGCTAACAGGATAGAGTAGGTAAGCACTAGAGTTTGGAAAGAGGCAAGAAAGTCATCTGGATGGAGAGAGTGACCTGAGAAGAGGCTGGAGGGGCCAGCTCATGCAGTGGAGTGGGCAGCATTGTCAGGAGTGTGCTCTGTCATCTTGACAGGGAGACAGCATAGTCTAATTTAAGTCTCTGCAGAGCAGAGTGGAGGGGCTGGGGCCTTGGGTAGTAGCCAATGGGAGGGAGAGCACCAGTCTAAGGAGTGAGAAAAGGGAGGTTGACAAGTAAATCCAAGAGTAGACTTAGGTAAGAGGGCGTTTGACAGGTTGGGTAATGAATTTGGTAAGAGGGAACAAGGCATACACATAGGGTGAGAATGTACATGACGACCTCTAAGATTCTGGCTTAGATGAACAGGTAATGGTAGTGCTGTTCAGTGAAGTGGGACATGGTGGAAGAGACCAGCTTTGAGGGGACAACCTTAGTTCTGTCGAGGAGAGTTTGAGAGGGAGATGTTTCAATAGCTGGTTGGATATAGAGTCTGAAGCTGAAAATAGCATTAATACTTTATTTTTTAACTTTATAAATCTTTTAGTAATAAAAATAATACACGTCCATTCGAACTAGTGAAATATGAATAAAAAAGAAGGTAACAATCTACCACCACGCACCTACCATGTTACACCCTAAGCACAGGAGGACACAGGTCTGCCCCCTTCAATGGGAACTTCTATGACTTTGCAAAACGGGATGGTTATTCTGTCACTTGCTTTCCTCAATACTCTTAGCAGGGATGACCATCCAGGTAGTAAAGAGAGATCTAACTCAAGATATTAATAGTCACATAATATTCCCTCATATGAATAAACTGTCCCTCCGGTAATGGACATCCAAGGTGTTCCTCTGTTTTGCAATTATAAGCAAGGTTGAAAAAACATCTTTCCTTATATCAGTCCTTATTGATTTCTGTGCAGGAGGATTTCAGGGTCATAGGGCTCATGTATTTTTTTAACCAACTTTATTGAGATATAATTTATGCTACAGTTCACTCATTTGAAATGTTTTGGTATAGTCACAGAGTTGTGCAACCATCACTACAATCTAATTTTACAACATTGTCATCATTCCAAAACTCAATCCCATGACCATTGTCAGTCACCCCCCACTATGCTCTCCCCTTCTTTACCCCTCTACACCATGGTCTTACGAAAGCGCAGATCTACTTTCTGTCTCTATAGATTTGCCTTTTATGGATATTTCACATACATGAAATCATACATTATATGGTCTTTCATGATTGGCTTCTTTCACTTGGCATAATGCTTTCAAAGTCATCCATGATGTAGCATGTATCAGCACTTCATATTTTTTTTATGGCTGAGTGTTTCATTTTATGGTGTACCATAATTTGTTTATTCATTCATCAGTTGATGGATATTGGGTTGTTTCTACTTTTTTGCTAAACAATGCGGCTAGGAATATTTGTGGACCAGTTGTTTGAACACCTGTTTTCAAATTTTGGGTATGTATCCAGGAATGGAATTGCTATGTTCAACCTTTTTGATGAAATGCTATTGGTTTTTGTATCCTTAATATTAAAAGATATTATTAAATTAATTTCCAAAACGTGTAAAAATTTACACTTCCAAAAGTAACGTCTAAGAGGACTTGTTTCCTCCACCCTTGCCCACCACGACATTTCTGAATCTTTTGTGATTTTTATGAACAGCAAAAACTGTGACCCTATTGTTGCTTTAATTCACATTTCACTGTGTACTTGTGAGATTTAGCATTTGTTTATTGTGTTGAGGTCATTTGGATTTTTTCCTTCTGTGCATCTCCTTTTAAGGTTAGTACCAAACCATAAGGTTGTGATTTGATGCGAAGAAGTGAGAGCAGTATAGCCTGGAGGTCATGAAGAAAGCAGACTCAACAAGTCACCTGTCATCTGGGCCTCCATCTTTTCATCTGTAAAACAGGAATAATAGTATCAAGCATTGTTGAGGATTAAATAAGATAATGTAGATGACTTTTTTGGGGTTTGAAGCACTCCACTAGTGTTAGTGGAGAAGATAAACATCTCAATGCTTCCAGTGCCACAGATAGGGATAGCTGGGTGAAGGCTACAGCCAGTGACAGTGGGTGTGTGGCCTTGGGACAATCAGGCTTTTCAGGCAGAGTTGGTAAAAGCCTTCAGAACAGGTGGGAGGGCCTATGAGAAAACCATAAAGGTGCCCAGAGCAGTTGTAAAAGCTTCATGTGCTGGAGGAAACGTAGAGCCATCATGGGACAGGGCTGGTTCTGTCTTGTTCTGCTTTCCCCATCCATGCTAAGGAGGCTATATGATCAGATTTTTGTCTTAAATGAAGCAATTCTTTCAGTACCATAGATAGGCTATGGTGCAAAGCAGGGTTTGGTTGTTGGCAGGAAGATGAAGTGCTCAGACCAAGAGTCTATGGAGGCTGAACATCCAGACTGTATGTGGCCACTTCTCTGAGCCCAGTTGCCCCGTGCCCCAGAGTTGATGCACTGTGCATGGTCCTCAAGAGCTTGCCCACAGCCTGCTACCATAGAGACTTCCCTTCCACCTTCATTCTCCTAGTTGGTTGCTACCTGTTCTCCTCCCATCCCCCTCACCTTTCTCAGCCCAGGTTTGTTCAAGGGCTCAGAGGAGAGAAAACGATGAGGAAACAGCACCCCAGTGGTGTTCTGTGATCCACATATGAAAGTCACTGCCATGTGCCTCACCACTTAGGCTGTATGGGAGCCTGCTAATTGTGAGAATCACCACCAGCTATAGGACCGTTTTATGAGAAAATACCATGTTTCCCTGAAAATAAGACCTACCCGGACTATCAGCTCTAATGCATCTTTTGGAGCAAAAATTAATATAAGATCCGGTACTATATTATATTATATCATGTATCATATCATATCATATTATGAAAAACCCGTTCTTATATTAAAATAATACCGGGTCTTATATTAATTTTTGCTCCAAAAGATGCATTAGAACTGATGGTACAGCTGGGTCTTATTTTCAGGGAAACGGTATGTACCTGAAGAGCTAGCTTTCAAAGGAGAGTTTGGTACCTAACCTGTTCTTAATTATACCCAGTGAGTACTGCAGAGATGCCAAAAGAAGAAAATGTGTAGATATTTGTGGGGAGAGAAGACCTGATTTTTCTAGTTTCTGCAGAACTTCATATTTTAAAAAAATAATTTAGAGGTGGGATTTACAAAACATAAAATTAACCATTTTAAAGTGAGCAATTAGGTGGCATTTAGTCCGTTCACAATGTTGTGCAACCATTTCCTATTTTATATTCTGTCTTTGACATCTTAATGGCTTTGAAAACAAAGTGGCATTCTAGTTTTTAATAACAGCTTAATTGAGATATAATTCACGTATCATGAAATTCATTCTTTTAAAATATGTAACTCAGTGATTTGTAGTGTATTTACACAGTTGTGCAACTATCCCAACTTACTAGTTCCAGAATATTTTCATCACCCCAAAAGGAAACCCTGTGTCCATTAGCAGTCACTCCCCACTCTGCCTAGTCTATGGCAACTACTAAATCTATGTTCTGTCTCTATGGATTTGCCTATTCTGGACATTTCGTGTGAATGGAATCATGTAATATGAGTTCTTCTGTTTCTGGCTGCTTTCACTGAGCAGAACATTTTCAAGATTCATCCACATTGTAGCATTTTTCAATCAGTACACCATTCTTTTTATGGTTGAATATTCCATCATATGGACATACCACATTTTGTTTATCCATTCATCAGTCAATATCCATTTTTTTGATATGTTATTAACGGTGAATATTTATGTAAGGCTTCTGATTGGACATATATTTTCTATTCTTTGGGGTATATTTCTATTGTTTTTATATAGTTTTCATATTGACCATCATCATACATAGAAAATGGTATAAAAGTAAAATTAGGAAGAATATGTAACACCTCCATGCTTGAGGAAAGGCATCTACAGAAAGAAAACACATCCAAACAGAACTGAAACTAAAGAGGTTTAGGCATTCTGAGTCCAAACAAGATGACCAAAGGGCAATTTCAGGAAAATATAACCACGGTAGAGAAATCCATTGTCCATTGTAAGCTCTCTGGAGAGGGCCACCATTAGTAGAGGATCTTCATGGAACCTCGAAAAGGGGAACTCACAAACAAGAGTTTGGCTATTTTGCCAGCAGTGCCTTTGAGGGAACACCTGGGCTTCTCCAACTGCCAAGTACTCTGAGTTGGGGAGACAGAAAGCCCTCAGCTTTCTGGTTTCACAACATGGCACATTCAAAAATTTCCTATCCTCCCCTATTCTCTCACTCTCCAGATGGCACAGCTGACTCCTTAGTCTCAAGCATCTTGGTCATCAGGTAGAAAGCACCATCAAGAGAGGCTGCTGTTTTGCACTTAAACAGTGCTACTGAGACCCATTGTTTGCATTTCACACATCATTCCCTTTACCCTCTCTCACGAAGGTGTGCCTGGGCTTAGCTATTGGAATACTGAAGGAGCTTTATTCTAGGTGGACAGTCACAGTTTGCATGTCATTGCACAGTGGACCATGCCTGGTGGCAGCTGCTGGAACACTGATGAGGCTCAGGGTTCACTTCACTCCAAACAGAACCTTCATGTAGAGGACGAGGACTAAATATTTGTTAAGTAAACAATAGGCAATTTGATCCATCACAACGCTCTATTTCTGGTAGCATGAGACAAACTTAAATGGCCCAGGGATAACAGTTTTTCAGCCCCGTAAGCACCTAAGCATATGAAGGAGAGCTGCCTAGGATCCTGTACATAGGCTGTATAATGGAAATTATATCCTATCTCCAATTCTTTGTGGACTTGACTAAATGTATCACTTCCATAAAGTGAGGGATGCCCTGGGGACAGGGGCTGCTGTCATCAGCCTTAATGGAAAACATCCGCATGGGTACTGGTGTGGTGCCCGCATGCCTGACACACTGAAGAAGCAGAGCAGCTGCAGCTCCCCATGCCCATTCCACCTGGCTACATCACAAACACCAAAGTGTTGCTCTCTGGGTCTGTGCTTTTATTATTCTAGGGCTTTATCAGTGTGTGTGCATTACTGATACCATGGTTCTTGCTTCCATTATGCAGTAAAAAGGGCATATCAATTATAAATGACCTTCCCCATCTGTCCATTGCTCATTCTGCTCTCATCCCAACTTAAAGCCAAGAATTCAGTAAATAGAATGTTCTTTTCCTGTGGCTAGAATTTCCTAAGGTGTTATTAGTGGAGAAAGAGAATGGCATTTCTAAACAGTAGAGCAAACAGTTTCCGGTAGGCTTATGTATTTCCCTTGTATTAAGATGAAAAGTTATTTTCTTATAAATTGGTGGGATCACCATTTCTAATTAAGCCAGTTCTGTTAGGTACTTTTTCCTTTCTCAATCACTTAATAAATATATTTAGAGCATTTTATTTAGCTTTAGATATTTTTAAATAGAGAATCGTTGGAGTACCTCATAGCTCCTTGCTATGAAAGTTCTGTGTGAAGATTGAGGGTGGTGAGCAGGGAGGAGGTGAGTTCCAGGAGGGGAGGCAGCCTGCAGAGCACATGGTACTGAACACTGCACCACTGGTTTGTCAATCGGAAGTTCTCAGCCGCTTGCAACAACTCAGTTAATAAATGTTCTAGGAAACACAGGTTGCTCCAGTGGCCTAAGTATTGTGGAAGGGCTTTAAGTGTCAGTTGTGTCCAGCTAGTCCAACCATGGCCATCAAGGCCAGTATCAGAGAAATCGTCTTCTCTAAGCAGCCACAGCCAGCCAGGGCACTGGGTTGACCAGGGGGAATTGCTCTGGGAACAAGCTAGAATGACCAGGGTTACGGCCCCCTTACCCAAGGGAGCCAGGGCCCTTAAACCCAGTGAAGCCAGGGTTCACGCCTTATGTTTTATAGTTCTGTTGGTTTTGACAGTTGTATACTATCATGTAACCACAACTATCATACAAGATAGTTTCAGTGCCTTAAAAATCCACTGTGCACCACCTATAATGCTTCCTTCCCTATTCCCCCACCTCAAACCTCTGGCAACTACAATCTTTTTACTGTCTCCATAGTTTTACCTTTTCCAGAATGTGATATAGTTGGAATCACACAAGCCTTTTCAGATTGGCTATCTTTCATTAGTAATATGCATTTAAGACTGGTTCCTCCATGTTTTTTCTTAGCTTGATAGTGCATTTCTTTTCAGTGCTGAATAATAATATTCCATTGTTTAGATGTACCACAGTTTATTTCTCCATTCACCTACTGAAGGATATCTTGGTAGCTTCCATGCTTTAGCAATTATGAATAAAGCTATTATAAACATTTGTGTGTATGTGTTTTTGTGGACATATTTTCAACTCATTTAGGTAAATATCAATGAATGCAATTGCTGGATCATATGGTAAGACTATGTTTAGCTTTGAAAAAAGTTGCCAGCCTTATCTTCCAAGGTAAGGTAAGTATTCCATTTTGCATTCCTACCAGCAATGAATGAGAGTTCCTATTGCTCCACATCCTCACCAGCATTTGGTGTCTTTGGCCCATTTTTTTTTTTTTTTTTTTAAATTAAATTTATTGGGGTGACAATTGTTAGTAAAATTACATAGATTTCAGGTGTACAATTCTGTATTACATCATCTATAAATCCCATTGTATGTTCATCACCCAGAGTCAGTTCTTCCATCACCATATATTCGATCCCCCTTACCCTCACCTCCCCCCCCCACCCCCCTTACCCTCTGGCAACCACTAAACTATTGTCCGTGTCTATGAGTTTCCGTTTCTCATTTGTTTGTCTTGTTCTTTTGTTGTTTTTGGTTTATATACCACATATCAGTGAAATCACATGGTTCTCTGCTTTTTCTGTCTGACTTGTTTCGCTCAGCATTACTCTCTCAAGATCCATCCATGTTGTCACAAATGTTCCTATATCATCTTTTCTCACTGCCGAATAGTATTCCATTGTGTATATGTACCACAACTTCTTTATCCATTCATCTATCGAAGGACATTTTGGTTGTTTCCATGTCTTGGCCACTGTAAACAAAGCTGCAATGAACATTGGAGCACACGTGTCTTTATCTCTAAATGTTTTCAGATTTTTTGGGTAGATACCCAGGAGAGGGATTGCTGGGTCATACGGCAATTCTATTCGTAATTCTTTGAGGAACCTCCACACTGCCTTCCATAACGGCTGCACCAGTCTGCATTCCCACCAACAGTGTATGAGGGTTCCTTTTTCTCCACAACCTCTCCAACATTTGTTACTATTTGTCTTGTTGATGATAGCCATTCTGACTGGGGTGAGGTGATATCTCATTGTGGTTTTGATTTGCATTTCTCTGATGATTAGTGATGTTGAGCATTTTTTCATATGTTTATTTGCCATTTGTATGTCCTCTTTGGAGAAATGTCTCTTCAAGTCCTCTGCCCATTTTTCAATTGGGTTGTTTTTTTGTTGTTGAGTTGCATGAGTTCCTTGTATATTCTGGATACTAGCCCCTTATCGGAGGCACTGTTAGCAAAAATCTTCTCCCATTCAGTTGGTGGCCTCTTTATTTTGTCAATGGTTTCTTTTGCTGTGCAGAAGCTTTTAAGTTTCATATAGTCCCATTCGTTTATTTTAGCTTTTACTTCCATTGCCTTTGGAGTCAAGTTCATAAAATGCTCTTTGAACCCAAGGTCCATAAGTTTAGTACCTATGTTTTCTTCTATGCAGTTTATTGTGTCAGGTCTTATGCTTAAGTCTTTGATCCATTTTGAATTAACTTTGGTACATGGTGACAAATAGCAGTCCAGTTTCATTCTTTTGCACGTGGCTATCCAATTCTCCCAGCACCATTTATTGAAGAGGCTGTCTTTGCTCCATTGTATGTTTTTAGCTTCTTTGTCAAAAGTTATCTGTCCATATTTATGTGGTTTTATTTCTGGGTTCTCAGTTCTATTCCATTGGTCTATGTGTCTGTTTTTCTGCCAATACCATGCTGTTTTGATTATTGTGGCCCTGTAGTACAGGCCAAAGTCAGGAAGTGTGATACCTCCATTATAGTTCTTTTTTCTTAAGATTGCTTTGGCTATTCGGGGTCTTTTGTGGTTCCAAACAAATCTGATGATTTTTTGTTCTATTTCTTTAAAATATGCCATTGGGATTTTGATGGGGATTGCATTGAATCTGTATATTGCTTTGGGTAATATGGCCATTTTAACTATGTTGATTCTTCCAATTCATGAGCATGGAATGTCTTTCCATTTCTTTGTGTCTTCTTCAATTATTTCAAAAATGTCTTATAGTTTTCAGCATATAGGTCTTTCACATCCTTGGTTAAGTTTATTCCTAGATATTTTATTCTTTTTGCTGCAATTGCAAAAGGAATTGTTTTTTGTATTTCTTTTTCTGAGATTTCATTGTTAGTATATAGGAAGGCAATGGACTTTTGTGCGTTGATTTTGTAGCCGGCAACTTTACTGTATTCGTTGATTGTTTCTAATAGCTTTTTGGTGGAGTCTTTAGGGTTTTCTATATATAGCATCATGTCATCTGCAAAGAGTGATAATTTAACTTCTTCATTCCCAATTTGGATGCCTTTTATTTCTTTCTCTTGCCTGATTGCTCTGGCAAGGACTTCCAACACTATGTTGAAAAGCAGAGGTGATAGGGGACATCCCTGTCGTGTTCCTGAACGTAGAGCAAAGGGCTTCAGCTTTTCTCCATTAATTATGAGATTAGCAGAGGGCTTGTCATATATGGCCTTTATTATGTTAAGGTATTTTCCTTCTATACCCATTTTATTAAGTGTTTTAATCATAAATGGATGTTGTATCTTGTCAAATGCTTTTTCTGCATCAATTGATATAATCCTATGATTTTTGTCCTTTATTTTGTTTATGTGATGTATCACATTGATGGATTTGCGTATGTTGAACCATCCTTGTTCCCCGGGGATGAACCCCACTTGGTCGTGATGAATAATCTTTTTAATGCATTGTTGTATTCGATTTGCTAGAATTTTATTTAGGATTTTTGCATCGGTATTCATTAGACATATTGGTCTGTAGTTTTCTTTTTTTGTGCTGTCCTTACCAGGTTTTGGTATCAGGGTAATGTTGGCCTCATAAAATGAGTTAGGGAGTACATTCTCTTCTTCAATTTTTTGGAAGAGTTTGTGCAGGATTGGTATTAGATCCTCTTTGAAGGTTTGGTAGAATTCACTAGTGAAGCCATCTGGTCCCGGACTTTTGCTTTTGGGAAGGTTTTGGATGACTGATTCAATTTCGTTACTGGTGATCGGTCTGTTTAGATTGTCCAGTTCTTCATGGTTCAGCCTTGGAAGGCTATATGTTTCTAAGAACTTGTCCATTTCTTCTAGGTTGTTGAATTTGGTGGCATATAGTCCTTCATAGTATTCTTGGATGATCCTTTGTATTTCTGTGGTGTCCGTGATAACTTCCCCTTTTACGTTTCTGATTTTGTTAATCAGTGTCTTCTCTCTTTTTATCTTAGTAAGTCTAGCCAAGGGTTTGTCAATTTTGTTAATCTTTTCAAAGAACCAGCTCTTTGTCACATTAATTTTTTCTATGTCTTTTTGTTCTCTATTTCATTTATTTCTGCTTTAATTTTTATTATTTCCTTTCTTCTGCTGACCTTGGGTTTTACTTGTTCTTCTTTTTCTAGTTCTTTAAGGTGTAACATGAGGTTATTTATTTGGGAGTTTTCTTGTTTCTTGAGATAGGCCTGTAATGAGATAAATTTCCCTCTTAAAACTGCTTTCGCTGCATCCCAGAAATTTTGGTAGGATGTATTTTCATTGTCATTTGTTTCTATGTATCTTTTGATCTCTCCTCTAATTTCTTCTTTGACCCAGTCCTTCTTTAAAAGTATGTTGTTTAATCTCCATGTATTTGTGTTTTTTCCCGCTTTCTTTTTACAGTTGATATCCAATTTCAAAGCCTTGTGATCAGAGAATATGCATGGTATGATTTCAATCTTCTTAAATTTGTTGAGACTGATTTTATGTCCCAATATATGGTCTATCCTTGAGAATGTTCCGTGTACACCAGAAAAGAATGTATAGTCTGATGTTTTAGGATGAAGTGCTCTATAAATGTCAATTATGTCCATTTCATCTAATGTGTCATTTAGGGCTACTATTTCGTTATTTATTTTCTGTTTGGATGATCTATTCATAGCTGTCAATGATGTATTTAAGTCCCCTAGTATAATTGTGTTTTGGTCAATTTCTCCCTTTAGTTCTGTTAGTAGTTGCTTGGTGTATTTCGGTGCTCCCTGATTGGGGGCATAAATATTGATGACTGTTATGTCTTCTTGTTGTACAGTCCCCTTCACCATTATGAAATGTCCATCTTTATCTCTTGTTATCTTTTTCACCTTGAAGTCTGTTTTATCTGATATCATTATGGCTACACCTGATTTTCTCTGGGTACCATTTGCTTGGAGTGTCAATTTCCACCCTTTCACTTTGAGTCTATGCTTGTCCTTATAGCTGAGATGTGTCTCTTGGAGACAGCATATGGTTGGGTTTAGTTTTTTGATCCAATCTGCTACTCCGTGCCTTTTTATTGGTGAGTTCAGTCCATTTACATTTAGGGTGATTATTGATATGTGAGGATTTCCTGTCATTCTATCTTTAGTTTTCTGGTAAGGCTGTGTCTCCATTGTTTCTTTGCCTTTTTGTTGTTGTCTATTATTTCTGTGTGGTGGTATTCTATGATGTTTCCCTCTGTTTCTTCTCTTATTTCAGTATATATTTCAGTTCTGGATTTTTTTTGAGTGGTTACCCTTAAGTTTATGTAAAAGAAAGTTTGATATTTAGAGTATTCCATTATCTTCAGCACGCTTACTTTCTCCATTCCCATATTCCGGTTCAGGCCTTTACTCTCCCCCTTTTTGAGTTTTGGTTGCCACAAATTGTCCCTGTTGATGGTGGTCGAATAGCCTCCTTTAGTATTTCTTGTAGTGCAGGTCGTGTATTAGAAAATTCCCTCAGCTTCTGTATGTCTGGAAAGGTCTTTATTCCTCCTTCATATCTAAAGGATATCTTTGCTGGATATATTATTCTTGGCTCATGATTTCTCTCTTTCAATAGTTTGAATATTTGGTTCCACTCCCTCCTGGCTTGTAGAGTTTCTGCTGAAAAATCTGATGATAATCTAATGGGCTTTCCTTTGTAAGTTACCATCTTCTTTTCCCTGGCTGCCTTGAGGATTCTTTCTTTGTCGTTGATTTTAGAGAGCTTCAATACAATGTGCCTTGAAGAAGGCCTGTTGGGATTGAGGTAACTAGGTGTTCTATTTGCTTCTTGGATTCGAGGGTCCAGTTCTGTCCACAAATTTGGGAAGTTCTCATCAACAATTTGTTTGAATATATTCTCTGTTCCCTTCTCTCTTTCTTCTCCTTCTGGTATGCCCATTATTCTTATATTGCTCTTTCTGATGGAGTCAGAAAGTTCTTGTAGAGTTCTTTCATTTCTTTTAAGTCTCAAGTCTCTTTCTTCTTCTCTCTGTGTCATTTCCAGGTTTCTATCTTCGACGTCACTGACTCTTTCCTCCATCTGGTCAACTCTACTACCTAAGCTGGTTATTTCATTCTTAATTTCTTCTATTGAGTTCTTAATCTCCAGAAATTCTATTTGGTTCTTTTTTAAGATTTCAATCTCTTTCGTAAAATGCTCATGCTGTTCTTTGATTGAGTTTCTGAGTTCCTTTAACTGCCTATCTGTGTTTTCTTGTATCTCGTTGAGTTTTTTCAGAACTGCAATCTTGAATTCTCTGTCATTTAAGTCACATATTTCTGTATCTTTAAGTGCCTTCTCTGGAGATTTTTCACTTTCTTTCTGAGTTATCTTGTTGCCTTGGTTATTCATGGCGATTACTGGTTTACTATTTCTCTTCCTAGACATCTACAGGAGTGGCTTCTGCAACAGGTTGATAGAAAGCGGTCTTTCTTTTGTTTGCCAGTACTTGTTGGTAGAATGTTTTATTATTTCTCCAACTGCAACTTATTTTCCTTCTCCCACACAGTAGTGCTATGTTTTCTCTGCACTATTCCAACTTCTCACACAATGGGGGGATTCCCTGGGAGACGGGCTTCTCCTCTGTTAATAGTTCGTCTAGGTCACAGGGCGCAGTGTCCCGGTGGGTATGCGGAGAGCTTTTGATGTTCCAAAGCTCTTCCAGCTCCTGATTCAGAGCCCGTAGGTTTCAGCAGTTCTGTTTACTCCTGCAGGGATCCGCCCAGATAGGTGGGGTCAGAGGCGGGGTGAGTTGTGAGAGGTGGCCCAGAGCAATGGCGGCAACCACCACCACAGCCGGTCCTGCTTCCACAGCTCTCTCCCCTTTGCTGGAACTAGTTGGGCTGTGAAATTGTGTTTGCAGTCCACAGTTCTCAAAACAGCAAATTTTCTGTTGTTTTGATCTGACACTGCTACTGTTTCGCTTTTAGCACCGGGCAGGTGGGGGCGGGGCGAGCTCTGGAAGGGGAGGGAGGGGGCGGCTAGTCTCAGTGCCTAAGGCTCCGTTCTCTGCTCGGCAGTGCGGGCTTAAACCACCGTTTTCAGCCTTTTTCCCTCAGTCTTTTCTCCGAGGTCTCTGCCGTGAGTGTTGGGTTCAGCCGTGTTATATGCTGTCCCCTCAGCCCTGTGGAGCCCTGGCGGAGCCCTAGCAGTCCGAGTTCTTCCCTCTCCCGCAGCTGCGGTAGTTCCGGGAAGTAGCGAGCTCGGCGCACTGAGCTAGGTCTGCGTCCTCCGCCCGCGCGTCTCCGTCACCGCTCCCTTCTTCCTTCCCTCCTCCCTCCACTCGCGCGAATCTCCCACCTGTAGGTGACTTCGGTAGTGGGCCTCTTCGTGTTGCCTGTGTCCTGTGCAGGGAGTCCTTTGTGGAGTTTTTGTTGTTCGATTCGTTGTAAATTCCAGGGGAGCTTTACAGAGGCTCACCTCACGCCGCCATTTTTCCGGAAGTCTCTTTGGCCCATTTTTAATCAGGTTGTTTATTTTCTTATTGTTGAGTTTTAAGAGTTCTTTGTATGTTTTGGTCCTTTATCAGATGTCTTTTGCAAATATTTTCTCCTAATCTGTGACTTGTCTTTTCATTCTTTTACCAGTATCTTTTGCACATCAGAAGTTTTCACTTTAGTGAAGTCACACATCAATTTATTTTTTCATGAGTTGTGCTTCTGGTTTTGTATCTGAAAACTCATTGTCAAACCAAGACCATCCAGACTTTCTGCTTATTTCTTCTAGGAGATTTTTGGTTTTGCATTTTACATTTAAGTCTGTGGTTCATTTTGAGTTATATTTGATGTAAGGTCTTTTTCAAGATTCATTTTGTGTGCATGTATATCCAGTTCTTCCAATACTATTGTAAAGACTGTCCTTTCTCCATTGAAATGTCTTTGTTTCTTGTCAAAGACTATATTTATGTGAGTCTATTTCTAGGCTCTCTGTTATGTTCCACTGATTTATTTCTTTGAACAGTACCACACTGTCTTGATTACGGTGGCTCTATTGTATGTCTTGAAGTTCAGTATTGTCAGTCTTCCAACTTTGTTATTTTTCTTCAGTATTGTCTTTGCTATTCTAGATCTTTTTGCTTTCCATATAAACTTTAAAATCAGTTTGTTTATATCCACAAAATAACTTGCTGGGATTTTGATTGGGATGGTCTTGAATGTGTAGATCAACTTAAGAAAAATTTAGAGGTTAATACTGTTGAGTCTTTCTATCGCTGAACATAGAATATCTATCTATTAATTTAAATTCTTGATTTCTTTTAGCAGACTTTTGTACTTTTTGTAGTATAGATCTTGTAGGTATTTTGTTACATTTATACCTAAGTATTTAATTTATTTTACTGCTAATGTAAATGGTGTTGTGTTTTGAATTTCAAAGTCCATTTGTTCATTGTTAGTGTACAGAAAAGCAATTGACTTTGGTATTTTACTTTGTATCCTACAGCCTTGCTACAGTTATTTCATAGTTTTAGTTTTTTTGTTGATTCTTTGGAATATTCAACATAGAAAACTATGCCATCTGTGAACAAGGACAACTTTTTTTCCTTCCCAATCTGTATACCTTTTATTTTATTTTCTTAACCATCCTGCATTAGCTGGGACTTCCAGTACCATGTTGAATAGAAGTAGTGATAAGGGACTTCCTTCCTCTGTTCCTGATCTTAAGGGGAAAACATCTACTTTCTTACCATTAAGTACGGTGTTAGCTTTAGGGGTTTTGTTCATTTGTTTGTTTGTTGTTTTATCTGCTAAAGATAGTGTCTCTCTATTCTACACTTTGAAAGAAAAGAATATTAGCTCTCCTGCCCTTCTTTTACTGCATTCTTTCTTTCCACCACCGTACAGTTATTTCTGTACTCTATATTGGTTAGTAATAATATTCTATTCAATAAACATAATTAAGCCTTGCACACTTTGTCTACAGGTTGATTCTCAAAGATGCAAATCAATAAAGAATATTTTTATTATGATGATCACATAAATATTTTTCACTGAATGGTGTGAATAAAAAAGGGATTGTGTAATAAATCTGACAAGGTCAGTGAAGGAAAGTAACCACATAGGGTGATCTGATCATAAATTCCTAACTAAGTAGGTTATGGTAGGTAGTCACACCCAGGTTTATAACTTCCTTAGTAAAAGGTTTATCTTTGCCTTAGCCAGCCCTGTCCATTGTTCTTGTACATCTAGAGTAACACAGCTTTGAAATGCCTTAATCTACCACCTATGGATTTCGTGTAATCTTCCTTGATCCTTCATTTGATTCTAAATACATAAAAAGAACTGCAAAATAGCCATTCTCTAGAGCATTTTCTCAATTCATTGAGAGCTGGCTTCTGGGCATGTCCTCAGTTTGGCTCAAATAAAGTCTTATAAAATTGTCTATAGGCTTGGATGTTCTTACATGGACAACAGGAAAATAGTATACCACACGTTGATTTGCTTTCTTGTATGATTTTTTCATGGAGTTTCATGTTGATCTTTATTTTCTTGGCATTGCCTGCACTGTACCATAATTTTTTTTCCCACATCCTTAAAAGTGGTGACAGATCACTGGATTTATCTTTTTCCTTTGTGATTTCCCTCCTGCAGCCTTCTAATTTTTGTGATTGTTTATATTCTTTTGGTTTTAATTTGCTTCTCTTTTTCTTGTTTCCTAAGAGGGAACATTATAGATTACTGATTTTAGATATTTTCTAATACATGCAGTCACTGATATCAATTTCTCTCTAAGCACTACTTTTGCTTTTTTGTGTGTTTTTATTTTCATTTAGATTACAATATTTTTTTAATTTCTCTTGAGGTTTCTTTTTTGATCCAAATGTTATTTAGGAGTATTTTGTTTAAGTGTCTGTGTCTATGAGTTTTTGTTTCTTTATTTCCTTGTCTTGTTCCTTTCTTGCTTTCAGTTTTATATCCCACATATGAGTGGAGTCATATGGTTCTTGACTTTTTCTGACTTATTTCGCTTTGCATAATAATCTCAAGATCCATCCATGTTGTCTCAGACGGCAATATTTCACCTTTTCTTATGGTAGAGTAATATTCCATTGTGTATTTTATATACACAATAATTAAGTATATATATATATATATTATTTTACACAATAATTAAGTATATATATATATATTTTCCACATGTTCTTGATTCAATCATCTTTTGAAGGACACTTTGGTTGTTTCTATGTCTTGGTCACCGTAAATATACTACAATGAACATCAAGTACATACATCCTTAAGAATAAATATTTTCAGATTTATGGGTGGATATCCAGAGAGGGATTGCTGGGTCATATGGTAATTCTATTCTGAGTTTTTTTAGGAACCTCCACACTGCTTTCCATAGCTGCTGCACCACTCTACATTCCCACCAACAGTGTTTGAGGGTTCTTTTTTCTCCACAGTCTCTCAAACATTTGTTATTATTTGTCTTGTTGATGATAGCCATTCTGACAGTGATATCTCCTCATGGTGATATCTCATTGTGGTTTTGATTTCTACTTCTCTAATAGCTAGTAAAGTTGAACATTTTTTTTCATATATCTGTTGGCTATTTGTATGTTTTCTTGGGAGAAGTGTCTGTTCATGTCCTCTGCCCATTTTTTAACTGGACTGTTTGTCTTTGTGTTGTTGAGTTGTATAAATTCCTTAAATATTTTGGATATTAGTCCCTTATCGGAGGTGCTGTTTGCAAATATCTTCTCCCATTTGGTTGGTTGTCTCTTTGTTTTGTTTATGGTTTCTTTTGCTGTGCAGAAGCTTTTTAATTTGATATAGTCCCATTTATTTATTCTAACTTTTACTTCGCTTGCTTTTGAGGTCAAATTCATAAAATTCTCTTTGACCCAAGGTCCATAAGTTTAGTAGCTATGCTTTCTTCTGTACAGTTTATCGTTTCAGGTCTTATGTTTAGGTCTTTGATACATTTTGAGTTAATTTTGGTATACGGTAACAGAAGTCTAGTTTCATTCTTTTGCACATGGCTTGCCAATTTTTCCAGCACCATTTATTGATGAGGCTTTCTTTTCTCCATTGTATGTTTTGGATCCTTAGTCAAAAATTATCTGTCCATATGTATGTGGGTTTATTTTGAGTTTTCAATTCTATTCCATTGATCTGTGTGCCTGTTTTTCTGCTAGTACCATGATGTTTTGATTATTGTTGCTCTGTAGCAAAAGCTGAAGTCAGGGAGTGTGCTACCTCCAGCCTTATTCTTTTTTCTTAGGATTGCTTTGGCTGTTCGGGGTTTTTTGTGATTCCATACAAATCTGAAGATTATTTTTGTTCTATTTCTTTAATAAATGCCATTGGGGGCTATCATCAATAAATCAACAAAGAACATTTATACAGTGGAGTATTACTTAGCCATAAAGAAGAATGAAATCATACCATTTGCAACGATATGGATGGACCTAGAGAACATTATGCTAAGTGAAATAAGTCAGACAGAGACAGACAAATACCATATGATCTCATTTATATGTGGACTCTAGAGAATAGAATAAATGAATGAACTAATCAGAAAAAAAAAATGCCATTGGGACTTTGATGGAGATTGCATTAAATCTGTATATTTCTTTGGGTAATATGGCCATGTTAACTGTGTTGATTCTTCCAATCCATGAACACGGAATGTCTTTGTGTCTTCTTTAGTTTCTTCTAAAAATGTCTTATAGTTTTCAGTGTATAGGTCCTTCACATTCTCTGTTAAGTTTATTCCTAGGTATTTCGTTCTTTTAGTTGCAATTGCAAGAGGAATTGTTATCTGTTTTTTATTTTTCATTTCTTTTTCTAAAATTTATTGTTAGTATATAGGAATGCAATGGGTTTTTGTATGTTTGTTTTATAGCCAGCAACTTTACTGTATTTGTTTATTGTTTCTAATAACTTTTTGGTGGTGTCTTCAGGGTTTCCTATAGAAAGAATCATGTCTGTACACCTGAAATCTATGTAATTTTACTAATAATTGTCACCCCAATAAATTTTTTAAAAAAAATCATGGCATCTGCAAAAAGTGACAATTTCACTTCATTCCCAATTCGGATGTCTTTAATTTCTTTCCTCTGCCTGATTGCTCTGGCGAGGACTTCCAATACTACATTGAATGACAGTAGTTATAGAGGACAACCCTGTCTTCCTGAACATAGAGCAAAGGTTTCAGTTTTTCACCATTAATTATGATATTAGCTGAGGGATTGTGATATATGGTCTTCATAATATTAAGGTATTTTCCTTCTATACCCATTTTATTAATTGTTTTATTCATAAATGGATGTTGTGTCTTGTCAAATGCTATTTCTGCATCTATTGATATAATCATATGATTTTTATCTTTCATTTTGTTATGTGGTGTATCACATTGATTGATTTGCATATGTTCAAGTATCCTTATGCCTCTGGCATGGACCCCACTTGATCATGATGTATAATCTTTTTAATGCATTGTTGCATTCGATTTCCTAGAATTTTGTTTAGGATTTTTGCATCTGTATTCATCAGAGATATCGGTCTGTCATTTTCTTTTGATTGTGTTATTCTTACCAGGTTTTGGTATCAGGGTAAGGTTGGCCTCAAAAAAATGAGTTAGGGAGTATTACCTCTTCTTCAGTTTTTTGAAAGAGTTTGAGGGGGACAGGTGTTAGATACTCTTTGAATGTTTGGTAGAATTCACTAGCGGAGCCATCTGGTCCCGGAGTTTTACTTTTGGGTAGGTTTTGGATGACTGATTCAATTTCCTTACTGTTGATCGGTCCTATTTAGATTTTCCAATTCTTTGTGATTCAGTCTAAGAAAGCTGTATGTTTCTAAGAACTTGTCCATTTCTTCTAGGTTATTGAATTTGGTGGCATATAGTCCTTCACAGTATTGTATGATCCTTTGTATTTCTATGGTACGTGTGGTAATTTCTTGTCTTTTATTTCTTATTTCATTTATTTCTGTCTCTTCTCTTTTTGTCTTAGTGAGTCTAGCCAAGGGTTTGTCAATTTTATTAATCTTTTCAAAGAACCAGCTCTTTGTTGCATTAATTTTTTGTATTGTCTTTTTTTCGCTATTTCATTTAGTTCTGTTCTGATTTTTATTATTTCATTCCTTCTGCTGACTTTGAGTTCCATTTGTTCTTTTTCTAGTTCTTTAAGGTGTAATGTTAGGTTATTTACCTGGGATTTTTCTTGTTTGTTGAGATAGTCCTGTAAATATAAATTTCCCTCTTATTACTGCTTTCACTGCATCCCAATCACTTTGATAGGATGTATTTTCATTGTCATTTGTTTCTATGTATCTTTTGATCGCTCCTCTTATTTCTTCTTTGACCCAGTTGTTCTTTAAAAGTATGTTGTTTAATCTCCACGTATTTGTGGGTTTTTTCGTGTTTTCCTTTTGCAATTGATATCCAATGTCAAAGTCTTGTGATCAAAGAATATGCTGGGTATTTCAATCTTCTTAAATTTGCTGAGGCAAGTTTTATGTCCCAACATATAGTCTATCCTTGAGAATATTCCGTGTACACTAGAAAAGATTGTGTAGTCTGGTATTCTAGGGTGAAATGCTCTATAAATGTCAATTATGTCCATTTGATCTAATGTGTGAGTCAGGGCTGATAGTTCCTTACTTATTTTCTGTTTGGATGATCTATCCATAGCTATCAATGATGTATTTAGGTCCCCTACTATAATTGTGTTTTGGTCAATTTCTCCCTATAGTTATGTTAGTAGTTGGTTTGTATATTTTGGTGGCATATATATTGATAATTAGATAGATAGATAGATAGATAGATAGATAGATAGATAGATAGATAGATAGATAGATAGATAATGTTATGTCTTGTTGTTGTACTGTCCCCTTTATCATTATGAAATGTCCATCTTTGTCTCTTGTTAACTTTTTTATCCTGTAGTTTGTTTCATCTGCTATAATTATGGAAACACCCACTTTTCTCTGGATACCATTTTCTTGGAGTATCAATTTCCACCATTTCACTTTGAGTCTATGTTTGTCCATGTAGCTGAGATGCATCTTTTAGAGGCAGCATATGGTTGGGTTTTGTTTTTTGATCCAATCTGCTACTCTGTGCCTTTTTATTGGTGAGATCAGTCCATTTACATGTAGAGTGATTATTAATATATAAGGATTTCCTATATCCATTTTGTCTTTTATTTTCTGATATCTTGGTGTCTCCATTGTTTCTTTGCCCCTTTTTTTGCTGTTATTTTAGTGTGATGATATTCTATGATTTTTCCTTCTGTTTTCTTTTTGTATGTTATATATCTCAGTTCTGGATTTTTTTGAGTGGTAACCATTAAGTTTATGTAAAAGAAAGTTTCATATATACAGTAGTTCTTTTTCTTCAGCATACTTCTTATCTTCATTCCCCCTTGCATGTTCACACGTTTGCTCTCTCCATTTTTATGTTTTTGTTGTCACTTTATCCCTACTTATACTGTGAATTGATTTCTGTGTTGTAGTAGCAAGTTGTCTTCTTTTCTTTCCCCTTTTTAAAATGTTTTTATCTTCTTTACCTTTTATGTTATGTTTATGTGTATATAGAGCCCTATTTTGTGTATGGGTTGCCATTTCCTGCTTCTGTCTGTCCATTAATAATATTGCTCATGGTTTTGTATTCTTTTGATTTTTTGTTTCAGGTCAAATAGCCTACAGTATTTTATGTAATGCAGGTCATGTGTTAGAAAATTCCCTCAGCTTCTGTATGTCTGGAAAGGTATTTGTGCCTCCTTCTTATCTAAAGGATATCTTTGCTGAATATATTATTCTTGGCTCATAATTTCTCTCTTTCAATAGTTTGAATATTTGATTTCACTCCCTCCTGGCTTGTGGAGTTTCTGCTGGAAAAGTCTAATGACAATCTAATGGGCTTTCCCTTATAGGTTACTGCTATTTATTTCCCTGACTGCCTTAAGAATTCTTTCTTTGTCATTAATTTTTGACAGCTTCAATACAATGTGCCTTGGAGAAGGCCTGTTGGGATTGAGGTAATTAGGAGTTCTATTTGCTTCTTGGGTTTGAGGATCCAGCTCTTTCCAAAGGTCTGGGAAGTTCTCATCGACTATTTGTTTGAATAGACTCTCTGTTCTCTTCTTCTGGTATGCCCATTATTCTTATATTGCTCTTTGTGATGGAGTCAGAAAGTTCTTGTAGAGTTCTTTCATTTCTTGTAATTCTCAAATCTCTCTCTTCTTCCATTTGTGTCATTTCCAGATTTCTAGCTTTGATATCACTCATTTTTTCCTCCCTCTGGTCAGCTCTATTACCTAAGCTGGCTATTTTCATTCTTCATTTCTTTTATTGAGTTCCTCATCTCCAGAATTTCTATTTGGATCTTTTCTTTAATTTCACCCTCTTTGGTGAAATATTCATTTTGTTCTTTGATTGTGTTTCTGAGTTCATTAATCTACCTGTGTTTTCTTGCATCTTGTTGAGTTTTTTCAGAACTGCAATCTTGAATTCTCTGTCATTTAAATCATATATTTCTATATTTTTAAGTTCACTTTCTGGAGAGTTTTCATTTTCTTTCTAATGAATTCTTATTTGTCTTCCTGGGCATCTACAGAAGAGGGTTCTGTAACGGGTCAATATGACGAGGTCTTTCTTTTGCTTTCCAGTAGATGTTGCTGGAATGTTTTATTTTCTCTCCTGCTGCTGCTTTTTATCTTCTCTCACGCTGTAGCATTTTGTTTTCTCTTATGCTGTTTCCGCTTCTCAAGCTATGGAAGGTGGGCTTCTCTCCTGTGTGCAGATCACCTGGGTCTCAGAGCACTGCGTCCATGGGAGAGTGTGGAGTGTGATAGATTTCCGAGCTTCTGGAATCCTCTTGCTGCCCCTGCAGCGTAATACCTGTGTGGCTCAGGGGCGCTGGTTGTGCCTATAGCGATCCACCCAGAAAGGTGGGGGCAGGGTAGGCTGTGAGAGATGGTTGGTGCATTTTTGGCTCCAAGCAATGGCGACTACCAGCCCACAGCTGTCTCACCTTGAAAGCTCTTTCCCTCTCGCTGGAATTAGTCAGGCTGTAGATATTCTGTTCTTTAATCTGACACTGCTCCAGTTTCTTCTGGAGCCCACTTCTAACACCGAGAGGGTGAGGGTGGGGTGATACCTGGGAGGGTAGGGGGTGAGTCAGCCAGGCTCTGTTTCTTTGTTTTCTGTTTTCTGCCTAGCAGTAAGGGCATAAACCACAATTCTCATCCAAGGTCTCTGCCTGAACAGTGGGTTCAGCCATATTATATGCTAATCCCTCAGGCAGGACTATGAGCCACTGGGAGTGTGCCTGCAGCCTGAATTCTTCCCTCTCCCAAGACTGCAATGAGCTCTGGACTGTGTCTTGCAGCCCGCAACCCAAATTTCTACACTTCTCCCTTCCATCCTCCCCTTCTCACCCAATTTGCTCACTTTCAGGTGATTTGATGCCTGGATCTCTCAGACGTGCTTGTGTTTTGCTTAAGTTATCCATTGTTGAATTATAGCTGTTCAATTTGTTGTAGTTTCCAGGGGAGATTTCAAGAAGCACTCCTCACACTGCAATTTCTGTGACATAATCCATCCCTCCCAATTCTTAATCATCACATGTGGATGTGGGGCTAGCCTGTTCCTCATCTCCACCCTTCCTACCAGTCTCCATGTGGCTTCTTCATTATATCCTTAGTTATAGGAGTTCTGTTCAGCTAGCATTCAGATGGTTCTCAAGGGTGGTTCTATAATTTAGTAATAATTTTGATGTGGTGAAGGGAGGAAACAAGCATGGTGTTTACCTATTCTGCCATCTTACTGTAATAGTAGGTTTTTGTTTGTTATGTTTTGTTTTGTTTTTTAATCCCTCGTTGCTGTTCTATCATTTTGCTTCATATATTTTAACAGTCTGTTGTTAGGCTCATCATACACATTAAGGATTGTACATCTTCTTAGTGAGTTGACCCCTTTAACATTATTTAATGCCCTTCTCTATCCCTGATGATTTTCCTTGCTCTGAAGTCTGCTTTATCTGAAACTAATATAGTTTCTCCTGCTTTCTCTCATTAGTGTTAGCAGAGTATATCTTTTTCATTCCCTATACTTTAAAAAAAAAATTGTTTTTGTTTTTAGTCTCAGGTGTACAAAACAACATAATGATTAGACATTTACTCAACTCACAAAGTGATTACCCCAAAAAGTCTACCTCATTCTTTATACTTTAAATTTCTGTGTGTCTTTATATTTGAAGTGGGTTTCTTGTAGACAACATAGAGTTGGCTGTCTTTTTTTATTTTTATTTACCCACTCTGATAGTCTCTTTTAACTTGTGTATTTAGACCATTTACATTTAAAGTAAATATTTATATAATTGGACTAATATCTATCATATTTGCAATTGTTTTCTATTCACTGCTCATTTCTTTTTTGTCTTTCACTCTCTGTCTTTTCTCATTTTAATTGAGCATTTTATATCATTCCAATTCCCCCTCTTTTTCAGTATATCAGTTATACTTATTTTTTAAAAATTTTAGTGGTTGCCCAAGAATTTGTAGTATGCATGTACAACCAATCAAGTCCGCTTTCAAATAACACTATCCTGCCTCAATGTTAGTGCAGGTACCTTATAACAGTATTCTCAATTCCTCTCTACCATCTGTTATAACATTGCTGTCATTCATTTCACTTACCCATAGGTATAATCACTAAATACGAATACTTTGTTGTTATTATTATTTAAGCAATTGTCTTTTAGTTCAATTTAGAGTAACAAATGTAAAACATTTTGTATTACCTTCATTTATTTATTCTCTAATACTCTTCCTTTACTTTATGTAGATCCACTTTCTGACCTGAATCATTTTCCTTCACATAATCATTTTAAAGTAGAGTTCCCTATGGGTCTCTCTCTAAAGCTGTCCCATGGGTGAATCAGGTAAATAGACTGTTATCACAGAGCCATTTAACTAGGGATTAAGAGAAAACAAAGCCCCAGATGCAAAATATCAAAGTTTGGCCCAGCCTCCCATGCAGGACCACCCCAGCTATGACAGAGGCTCGGTGGTGACCAGTTCCCATTGATGGAGAGGGACAGAGATTCCCTTTTCTGCTCTCCTGCCACCTGTGGGCTAGTGAGACTAGTGTCTTCTCTACCTTGTGAAGTAACAATGACAGACACCCCCTTCTCAGCCCATCAGCCTTTCCCTGCTTTGCCTGTCCCTGTCCCAGAAAGCCCAGTAATAGCTTGTCCAAAGTATAGCCCAAGCAGGTGCTTTTCACCATCTGCAGTAAATCAGCACTGGGAATTGTGTAGCACTCAGCAGCAGCTAAATTAGCTGGGCATCAGGGTCTCTAGTAGTGGCCTGGACTTTGCAGAATATTGATCATTTTCCCTGAGCAGCGCTTGAACAAATTCATAGCATAACTCACTCACTGAGACTAACATCTGTCTATCTGCCCTAGTGGAATGCTTTAAGCGATCCTAGGAAATGGATCCTCGATGAAGGATGGCACTCCCTCCACTTCATTTCCCTTCCCTTCTCTTCCCTTCATCTGAGTTAACAGGCCTGCTCCTCACTCCCCAACACCAGCTTCCAGAGTATGTAGGGATTATTTCCAGTTTATTTTCTGGGGTGAAAAAGTTTTGCAGCATTGATTTTATCTTCTTTGCATTGTTCACCACTTTTTTATATGTCGCTTGCTAGTGGATGGTGGTCCCGCAAATACACTCCTTGGGAAGCAGTGGCAAAGTCCTGTCTTCAAACCAGGTTTCAGCCTCTAGCTAAAAGGAAAAATTTCTTTCAGTTAGCAAAAAGGGTAGGGGGAAGGGTGTGGCAGAGCTCACAGTCACTGCAGAAAGTTTTAAACCAGGCTTACAGGGCCAAGAAACCCCAGACTGATCAGAGCACGTAGCCGCTGAGTGCCCCTGCCGGAAAGGACGGAAAGGCTGAAGCACTTCCCATAGCACCTTTGAAAGAAACTTCTTAGAACGTGTGTTAATATGTGCTATACCTTTCCCAAACCTAATTTTAAGAGATTTCTATAAATAAGACAAGGAAAGTAAAGGGTTTTAATAGCAAATCAAGTCAAGCGATGGCGTCACACTCATCAAACTTTTAACAAAAATTGTTTTTGTTTTTTTCCTTCTGATGCTCATTTAAGTGAATCTTCTAGTTACTAACAGTTTAATAGTACACTAGCCAATCATCCCTTGGAATTCATTTGGATTACCAGGAGGGATTTCCAATGATGTGTAGATCCCAGATGAAATATATTTCCTCAACACGTACACTAATTGGAAGGAAATTGCTTAATCCCATATAAATGTAAATGCTATTAACACTCAGGTACTTTAGGGTAAAAGGGAACTTTGCTTGATGGCAGTCTTCTTTTTATTAATTCAATTAGCAGGCACTTACCAAGTACTGCTATGAGCCGGGCTCTGTGCTAGGCATGGATGCCCATGGGATGGGAGCCACTCATTTCTCCCCCTTGGCCTTATTTATGCCTCTGCCTATTTTGAATTAGTCAACACTCCTTTCTGGCTGTATTAGAAGCACTTATTGACTTTTCATCACTTTGACTCGATCTTGATTAGATTTGCAAGGATAATTAAATTAGCTGGGGCAGCCTTTTCAAAATCAAGATCTATTATTTTCATTTTTAGAAAATCATTCAAGTGTGCATTACATGAATGCATTTTAATAAATCAAACCAACTTAGTTCTCATAATTTTGTTTTATCCTCTACAAATAAATTTTTTTCTAATGCTTATTCTAGTGGGCAATTAAATTCTTCCTCACTGCCAAGAGTGAGAAAGATGACTCTTCTATTTTTCTGGAAATTTAGGTCATATCTTACTTTTAAAAAAATGTCTAATTTCATCACTTTTCAACAAAGATGGTCTGATTTGACAGTATATCTAAATGATATCTAGATGATACCTATGTTTCACATTGCAAGGAAATTAGACCATCTCAGTCACCTGTTAAAAATTCATCACTAGCTTCTCATCCCTTCCAAGATCAAGCCTAAAATCCCTAGCAATATCCTGGATAATCCTAGTCTGTCAACTTCACAGACATTTCACCTGCCTTTCCTTTATGCGTTTGGTCTCCACCCCCACCGCAGGGTACAGAATTGGCCTGTGCTCCCTTCCCTGCCTCACCTCAGGTCCCTTCTTTTTTTTTTCTTTTTTTTTTTTCACTGCCTTTCCAAAGAAGGCATTTTCTTTTTTTACTAACAATTGTCAGGTCCCTTCTTTTAGGAAGCCTTCCCTGACCCTCAAGCCAGCCTAGAGGGCCTCTGTTCTGCACCTCTGAGGGTTCTTTTCCATTTCTCAATTTAGCATTTATTTCGTGGTAATTTTTAACAGACTGTTTTCAGCATAGTTTTAGGTTCACAGCAAAATTGAGCAGAAAGTGCGGAGATTTCCTATATGCCTCCTGCCACCTCACATGCACAGCCTCCCCCATTATCAACATCCCCACCAGAGGGGTGCATTTGTTACAACAGATGAACCTATTTTTACACATCATAATCGCCCAAAGTCTGTAATGTACATTAAGATTCACTGTTGGTATTCTACTTTCTTTGAGTTTAGACAAATGTATGACATGTATCCATCATTATAGTATCATACAGAATAATTTTACTGACCTAAAAAATCCTCTGTGCTCCACTTATTCATCCCTCCCTCTCCTTTAACACCTGACAACAACTCATCTTTTTACTGTTTGTATAGTTTTGCTTTTTCCAGAATGTGATATAGTTGGAATCATAGCTTTTTTCAAACTGGCTTCTTTAACTAAGCAATATGCATTTAAGTTTCGGCCATGACTTTTCATCGCTTGATAGCTCATTTCTAGTGCTGAATAATATTCCATTGTCTGGATGCACTGCAGTTTATCCATCCACCTACTGAAAGACATCTTGGTTACTTTCATATTTTGCCAATTATGAATAAAGCTCCTGTAAACATCTGTATACAAGTGTTTGTGTGGACCTAAATTTTCAACTCATTTGGGTAAACAACAAGGAGTGTGATTGCTGGACCATATATTCAGACTATGTTTAGTTTTATAAGAAACCACCAATCTACCTTCCAAAAATCTGTCCCATTTCTGCATTCCCACTAGTATTGAATGAGAGGTCCTATTGCTTCACATCCTCACTAGCACTTGGTGTTGTCAGTGTTCTATATTTTGGCGATTCTAACAGATGTGTAGTGGCCATTGTTGTTTTAATTTGCATTTCCTTGATGATACATGATGTTAGACATGTTTTCATTTGTTTATTTGGCATCATTATATCATGTTTGGTGAGGTGTCTGTTAAGGTCTTTGGCTCATATCTTAATCAGGTTGTTTATATTCTTTTTATTTTATTTTATTGGGGAATATTGGGGAACAGTTTGTTTCTCCAGGGCCCATCAGCTCCAAGTCATTGTCCTTCAATCTAGTTGCAGAAGGTGCACCTCAGTTCCAAGTCCAGTTGTCATTTTCAATCTTTAGTTGCAGGGGTCACAGCCCACCATCCCATGCGGGAATTGAGCTGGCAACCTTGTTGTTGAGACCACGCGCGCTAACAAACTGAGCCATCTGGCCGCCCCAGGTTGTTTGTATTCTTATTGTTGGATTTTAAGAATTCTTGGTATATTTTGGATAACAGATATGTCCTCTATCAGACATGTATTTTGCAAATATTTTCTCCCCTATTTCATGATATTTTTACTCATTATTTGTTTATCTGCTTTTCCAATCAGGTGGTAATGTCCATGACAGTAGGGATTGTAGCATTTATCTTTATGTTTTTACTGCTACACAGTACTGGCCTGGTGGCTCAGGCAGTTGGAGCTCCGTGCTCCTAACTCCAAAGGCTGCCGGTTTGATTCCCACATGGGCCAGTGGGCTCTCAACCACAAGGTTGCCAGTTCAATTCCTCGAGTCCCGCAAGGGATGGTGGGCTCTGCTCCCTGCAACTAAGATTGAACACGGCACCTTTGGCTGAGCTGCCGCTGAGCTGCTGGTTGGCTCAGTTGGTTGGAGTGTGTCCTCTCTACCACAAGGTTGCCGGTTAGACTCCCACAAGAAATGGTGGGCTGCGCCCCCTGCAACTAACAACGGCAACTGGACCTGGAGCTGCGCTGCGCCCTCCACAACTAAGATTGAAAGGACAACAACTTGGTTTTTTGAAAAAAGTCCTGGAAGCACACACTGTACCCCAATAAAGTCCTGTTCCCCTTCCCCAATAAAATCTTTTAAAAAAAAAAAAAAAGAATACGAGGTCTGACAATTAAGTTTGCGAACTCACCACCGTGTGCTTATATTAGCAGCACTGTACAAACAGCTCGATAAGGTTTCAGAATCTTGATATATCAGTGTCTCACAGCTGTGTTCATGTCAACATGTGGCGGTGTCTTGCTGAGTGATTCATTATTGTTGTTGCGTGTTTTTGTATGCCATTGCGAGAATGTCTGAGCTTGAATTAGAGCAATGAACAAACATTAAATTTCTTGTTAAACTCGACAAGAGTGGAAGTGAAAGCAGGGACATGTTAGTCCAAGATTATGGGGATAATGGCCATGAAGAAAACAGCAGTGTACAAATGGATTAAACGTTTTTCTGAGGGGAAAGAATGCGTCACTGATAAACAGAGGTCAGGGCGGCCAGTAACAAGCAGAACTGATAAAAACATTGCAAAAATTCGTCGAATTGTGCATTAAAATCATTGGCTGACTGTGAGAAGCATAGCAGACCAAGTGAACATCGATAGAGAAACAGGAAAATCTTAACTGAAAATCTTGGCATGTGAAAGGTGTATGCAAAAATGGTCCCAAAGGAGCTCACTGATGAACAAAAGCAAAGGAGAGTCGACGTTTGCCAAGTCCTTTTGGAGAGGCAAGACGATGTTTTGGGCCGTGTTATCACTGGTGATGAAACATGGGTGTACCAATACGACCCTGAAGCAAAGCGTCAAAGTGCACAATGGAAGTCAGCCGATTCTCCGCAACCAAAAAAGTTCCATCAGTCCAAATCAAGAGTCATAACAATGTTGCTAACCTTTTTTGATATCAGAGGAATTATTCATTATGAATTTGTACCAACTGGACATACAGTTAACCAAGTTTACTATTTGCAAGTGCTGAAAAGTCTGCGTGAAAAGGTTAGACGAAAATGACCTGAACTTTTCACCAACAATTCATGGCTCTTGCATCATGACAATGCACCAGCTCACATGGCGCTGTCTGTGAGGGAGTGTTTAGCCAGTAAACAAATAACTGTATTGGAACACCCTCCCTAATCACCTGATCTGGCCCCCAATGACTTCTTTCTTTACCTGAATGAAAATAAAAGAAATATTAAAAGGAAGACATTTGGATGACATTCAGGACATTAAGGGTAATACAATGACAGTTCTAATGGCCATTCCAGAAAAAGAGTTCCAAAATTGCTTTGAAGGGTAACTAGGCGCTGGCTTCGGTGCATAGCTTCCCAAGGGGAGTACTTTGAAGGTGACCATAATGATATTTAGCAATGAAGTATATAGCACTTTTTCTAGGATGAGTTTGCAAACTTAATTGTCAGACCTTGTATTTTTTTCTCTCTCCTTATCAAAACAATAGAAATAAAGATAAGGAATCCCATTATGCCTATTAAGGAGACAAATACCTTATTTTGCCGTGTATAATGTGCTCCCATGTATAATGCACACCTATATTTTCGGCCCAAACTTTCAAGAAGAAATCTTTCGTTTCAATTTTTTAATTCAAATTTTTATTTGTTTACATTTAAGTACTTGTTTTTTGTATTATAAAGGAATTTTAGCTTTTTTTTTTTTTTTAACATATTATGGTACAAGAAATTTTATATAACAAATAATTACAAAACACAAAAACAGATACATGGTACAAGAAATTTTATGTACCAGTAACAAATTTACGATATTTCCGCATCATAGAAGGCCAAGAAGTTTTTGTCTTTGCAAGTTCGTTGTAACTTCAACAAAACTGATTATCATATTCCCGTGTATTATTTTGCATACCGATATTGTTATTAATTTCTAGAGTTACACTTTTAAATCATAAGCATAAATAAGATAATTAAAAACATTTATATAGATACGAATTAGTACTACCCACGTATAATTCGCATCCTTATTTTTCCCTCACAAACTTGGGCAAATAAGTATGCATTATACACGGCAAAATACGGTTCTTAAAGTGATGTCAGCAGGCAGTGCAGTGAAACTGGCACTCTGAATGGATGGTGACAGTGTGAATCAGAAAGACCTTGTGGGAAACACCTTCTGAAAGGGTTTCTATGTCTGTAATACTCATACTCTTTGACACAGTAATTCTACCTCCAGGAATCTATCTTAAGGAAAGGGTCTCAGTACAGAAAAGGTCTCATATAGAAAGATATCTGCTGCCTAACCGCTAAAGGAATTTGGAGATCTAAATGTCCAATATGGAGAATGGCTGAGGGAACTGTGACATATCACCTAAATGGAATATGAATAAGATAGACAAAACAATCTTTACAGTAACGATACAGCAACCTAAAAGGTAGAATGAGACATTGCACTGATGGTTTGCTTGTAGTGACTTTAACATGTGTGCATCTGGAAAAAGACTAGAAAAGATCAGGAAAAATGAATACACTTGTTAATAATGTGGGCAAGTTTTAAAACTTTTTGTTGTAATTTTTTTTTCAATAAATGGAAATTATAAAAATCTTAGGAACATGTATATAAACTCACAAGTGAGAAAAAAAATCTAAGGTACTTCATGTTATCATCTGGGTCCTCAGGAGCAAAGAAAAGTTGGGAGTGCAGACACTGCCTCTGAGACCTTGGTTTTTCTTTTGCTTGGGCCTAGGCACTGTGATAGGCGTGGATGAGAGCACTGCTTTCTCGTGGCCTACGTGTGACCTGTGTGGCAATGAGAGATTGGAACAGAGCCCAGAAGACAGGTAAGGGGCAGTGACTGGCCTGAAAAAGCATCAGCAACCCAGTCCCAGGATCCCCACTGCCTTATTGTCTCAGGCCAGCATCCCCTGCACCAGGAGCCAGGCATGTGCTCCAAGTGGGAAACCGAGTCTGCTGAGCTGCAGGGAAGAGGCCTTGGTGCACGGTGTCTTTTTTTCTTCATGACAGGGATTTTAGGTGTTCTTTGCATCTCCTCCTATTTTAAAAGAGAAAAGAGCCGGGTTTTGTCCTCACCTCATTTATTATTAGTCAGGAGAAAAGAGAAAAACTCAGGGTAAACGTGAATAAATAAGACACAGTTGGTAACTGTATAGCTTGTCCTTTGAGGGGCTCAAATTTTTTCCAGAGACCAATGAATAACTACGTAAATAGACATTCCTTCCCCTGCCGGGGTTACTGCACCCACTCCCGAGGGCCCAGGGTCTGAGGCTGGGTATAGATGCAGTTCTCTGACTGAGTTCTCTGGCGTCCCAAATTGACTTTGTCACATGACAGATAGAAAGGGGCTTATTAATTTTCTGCTTCTTAAAAAGCAAAGGGCAGATGCCTCCTTGATGCCTCCTGTGTTGGTGGCCTTATGTATTAAACAAGTCACCACTGGATCATATTTAAGAGTCAAGAAGAGTGTGAATCACAGGTTTACCTGGTAGCTATAAGGAACATAGATACTGAGGATTAAAAGCAAGTTTTGCTGTTCAGGCAGATGAGAAGCCCCGACTTCCCCTCGTCGGGCAGAAGGCCTTCACTGTGCTTCCTGGGGCTTTGCTGTCATCCTCGATGCCCAGCTTGAAGGAGGCTTCCCTGCCTGCCGAAGTGTCCCTTCCATTATAAAGCCATTAGCTGGAAGCTGAGGAAGCTGACATTTATCCCTCAGGACAGGCTGAGCCCATGGCTTCTTCTGGCCCATTTCAGGAACTTGGTTTCTAAAAGAAAATCCCCCTTTTCTATCCCAGCAATCATTCATGTTTAGAAAAATGTCTTTCTACTGTTAAACTCTTTTGATTTGTGCCTTTTCAAGTCTTGTCTTCCCTTTCCAAACAACAGAGGCGTTTTTTCCTGTGGAGACTGCTCCCGTGTGGTCACCTCTCCTCGTCTCAGAAGGCACCTGCAGGTCTTCTTAGACTGCCCCTCTCGACCCCAGTGCACAGTGAGGGTCAAGGTAGGAACTGGTACAGGAGCCCATGTGCATCCCATTTTACCTCGTGGAGCCCCTTTGACTCACTGGCTGGGAGAGAGTTGCATGTATTGCTCTTTCCCTGGAAAAAGGGGGAAGGACTCACTCTCAGGAACACAGTCTTTCCATGTCTGTGACTTAAAAAGTCACATTTGACTTAGGATTTTGAGATTGAAGCTACTAAAGAGAAGAGGTTGTTTAGATTTAGCATTAATTTTCAGGACATGTGCTTTTAGCAGGAGCACTTACTTTAACCCAGCCCATTTCACTGTTATTGCAGCTGCTGCAGAACAGTATCTCTTCACTCCTGAGGTTTGCTGCCTGTGAGGACGCGGTAAGTTTAGGGATGCCCAGCCCAGGTGTGTGTCCTTATACTCTTAAGCCCGAAGGTAGCGGGTCATCCCCCAGATGAAGACCCGTGTCCCATGTACTTTCAATTACAAACAAAACCCCACAATATAATTGTGTACATGCTGAATGTTTAGACTACACTGAGACATGGATAAGACTTACCGATTCATTCACTGACAAATGCCTGTGTCTGCTAGTAGGATCTTTCCTTTTTGCAATTGAGGTTATTTCCTGATCAGTTTTATGGTAGATACGTGAATCTGTCCCCCTAGTTTTGAATTATGGTAAGATAGTCTTGAGATTTCAAATTCTACTTCCATGGTTTCACAGCTTCACATTAGTAGAACAGAATTATCTGAGAGACACACTTTTTTTTTTTTTTAATTCTAGGTATTTCAGAGTCTGAGTATCTGGAAACTTTCTGATTATTTCTTAGATCTGGTTTATCTGCTCTGAGAGTTACTACAGTGAGGCTTAGTAAAATGGTGTGCTCCTCCAAGAAAACTGCTACCTACATATATATAACTTATAGGCCAAAGATAGTTTTCTTGTTCGTGAAATTTGGCCCTCATAAACGAGAGTGGCCTGTCCTTGAGATGCCACCTCTGTCTTCTCAAAACCATTTATAAGCACCACAAATTGCTAAACCCAAGAAGAGCACTAGGGACTGACCACTGAGTGGTTGCCAGGACATAGCCACCTCAAGTCACAGAAGGTGTCTGTGACCACTGTTGGGGTCCACATTCAGTTAACAGACTTGGGCCAGCTCATGAGGTTGTGAAAGGGTAGGCTGGTCATCTGCAAAACTTTCTGGTGGGTTCCCACGGCCAAATTCCAGATCTGATTCCAGCCAGAATTTGAGGCTGATTTGATCCATCCTATGGAGGCTACTCTCTCCAGCCCCTTGGCATCTCCTTTTCCAGCCCCTCCTGCATCTCAGGAGGGGCTGGCAGCACCAGGATATGGAGCAGCTATTTACACTCTAAACCATGGCTATCAAAGTTTGGTTTAAATTGGAATGTGAATAAATCCATTGAACAGAATCTTTAAGGATCACTGGTCTGAGTGCAGTTCCCAGCTCTGATTTCAGGGTAGAACCACCTGTGGAGCTCTAAAAAGAGTTTCTGGTTCCCTCCCTGAGATAAAGCCTGAGCATGTCTCTTTAAAGTAACTTAATGACACCATCTCCCTTCCCCTCACCCCAGTGCTGAACAAGTGCTGCTGCTGCCAACAGGGATTGATGTTTAGACCAAACTGCAGGAGGGTTTATAAACAAGTATTCCCTGATTGTTTAAAAGTAAAATGTAAGTAAATAATTAACAAGAACTGTGCTCACTACTTTTCTCACATGTTGCCTCATTTAATCTCCCTAACATCCCAGTGGGGCAGAATCCACATCTTACTGCTGAGAAAACAGAGTGCAGGACTTATGGCCACTGTTTTTGTTGGATACAGAGACACCCCACAGAGGGAAAGTCATTGTCATCCCCACAAGTGACCACCTAGCAGAGTAGAGCCAGCCCAGATTGCAGGGTGGTGGTGTGGGTGACAGGGACCCTTGTGTGTGTGTTTCTGTTCTTATTGAAGTTTATATGTTTAATGGGTGACAAGTTAATCGTACCTGTAGACCGATTCCTTGTTGCCTCATCTCTTGGTCCTTGGGGGAAGAAGGGAGGAGGAAAGAAGGGCATAGTGCTGGGTAAGTCTGGTGGATTGGAGATTTCCAAGACGGGACTTTCAACAGATGCTTAAGATAACAGATCTGGGTTATCAGGAAACATTTCTGTGGAAAATGTTGGGAGTAAATGTTGGTAAAACTCCTGCTTAAGAAGAACACATATAAAAATGAAGCAAACCCCTCCCCCAGCCCCAACTAACCAAACTAAAACCAGCAACTTTTGAGGATGATGCTCAACTTACCTGTTACTCCATGCAGCATGAAGGAACAGTGCCTTCCCTGAAGTTCACCAGGTGGCCTTGGCAGGGCCCTACCTCCCACTGAGTTCCTACAGGCTCCCCAGGAGAGTAGCCTGGTGCTTCCTCTAAGAAGCCTCCAGTGATAGACAGCCTTTGGTCACCCTACCTTAGGAAACCAGAGACCAGGAGGAAGCCCTGGCAGAAATTCTCCCTCATTCATCTGATTTCCTTCTGGCTGAGGCTGGCTTGTACCTCTCACACATTAAACTTCTCAACTACGATGCTACCGTAGGTAAAACCCTACTTATAAAGAGCTCAAAAGGGCATGTGTGTGAACATGTGTGTACTTAAGCATGGGCTTGTGTGCACATGTGCATTATTTGATAGCTTCAGGTGCCAACTTTGTGAATGCTCTGTTATCAGAGCTTACACTAGTAAAATTAGGGTAAATTCCAAGCCTGAGGTCCATTTTAGTAAGCTCCTTACCCCTAGCCCCAGCTTTACTCACAGTGGATAATCAGAACTTTACATCTGACCTGGAAAGGAGTTAATGGAAGAGGGGTATATAAAGGACCTGTGTGTAGATATCAGCCATGAGTTTTCCAGTCTGGATTTTATCAGTTTTCTAGGTAAGAATGCCCATTTGCCAAAATCCAAAAAAAAATCACATTAAGACTCTCTATGAGAACCATAACTCCGTTCCCTAGAACAAAGGTACTGCTTCTGGTTAGGATACATGAGTGTTAAATTTTATGCCTTCACGTTAATGTGGTCAAGCTACAGATGTAAAACAATGGAATTGGCTGTTATGTATGTCAGTTCTCAAAGGTAACTTTATAGTTAGGTGAAATTTGGAGTTTGTTTCCTCAGCTTTCAGAAAAGGAAAAGTTAAAGGAAAATATATTGTGCCTTTAAAAAATAGAGACACATTTTACACCTCTGCACATATATATTCATATGAACAGTGCATATGAGTTTGCTAGTGAATGTAATTGTTTAATATCTGTTAATTTCTGCCAAATATAAAATTTATAATTTAATCTCAATTTATAAATTATAGTTATTATTCAAGACTATAGCATCCAAACCTGACTTTGATTTTTCTTTAATGTTTTTTTCAAGTCAGAATTCTGTGCTTTTACCCCAAGTATTGAAGGAATACCTGGGCCATCTATTGCACACACACACACACACACACACACACACACACACGTGCACACTCAAGGCTAACTAAAATGGTAAGAGAAAACAAAGAGGTATCTAGCTGTCCTACCCCAATCTTCCCAGCCCTGTATGGTGACCTGTCACTCTGTACCACCCTGTGCTCTCCCTTCAGACTGGCAACCTTGCAGCTGTCTTGTTCACTGCCATCTTTTCAGTGTCAGGCCCTTCGTGGGCTCATAATAAACCATCAGTGAATGATGAGTCAATGAATGAGTGAGCCATAAAATCGACGTCTATGTCACATATGAACCCAAGCCGTAAGAAGGCTTTAGCCACTATTGTCATGTCAGATACTTTTAGCTCATCTCTATCTGTCTTGACCAGCAACTCTTCTCTTACTCCCTCTTCACTCCATTAAACCATTCTGTTGACCTTACACTAACTTTTTACTAATTTTTTACAAATCACATTTTACAAATCACAATAGGCTAGGTATTCCGCACGATGCCTGTTTTATAGACTGGAAAATTAGAGTATCACAGTGAATTGACATTAGAGTGGTATTCACATCCCAGATTGATCCTGATACCCTGTTTCCCCAAAAATAAGACCTAGCTGGACAATCAGCTCTAATGCATCTTTTGGAGCAAAAATTAATAAGACCCGGTATTTGTATTACATTAAAGACCGGGTCTTATATTAATTTTTGCCCCAAAAGACACATTAGAGCTGATTGTCCAGCTAGGTTCTTATTTTCAGAAAAACACGGTACTTATTGCTTCAAAACAAACCATCTCAAAGCTCAGTGGCTTCCACACTTACTCTGTCTGTACACAGACCTGCAGTTTGGACAGGGCTCTACCAGGACAGCTCCTCTCTGCTCCAATAGGCATCAGCTGGTGCCCCAAAAGCTGGGCTGGAGTCACAGAAGGCCCCTTGGTCCCCAACCTGCAATTATGTCCTATTGACTGGGACCTTCCCAGGCTCTGGCCAGACACCCACATAGCCTGGACTCCCTCACAGCACCTGTCTGGGTCCCAAGAGAGGCAGGCAGAAGAAGCTGGGCACCTTTCCTGATCGTGCTTGGGATGTAACTTAGTGTCCTGTCCATTGCACTCTGTTCATGAGAAGCCAGTTACTGAGCCCAGTCCTGCCCCAGGATGAGGGCAGTGAAGTGCCCACCTTTAATGGGAGATACCAAGGAGTTACAGACATGTGCCTGCTTTGGCCATGTTGTCTGACTCCTCCAGCCTCAATCTCCTTTGCCATGATATATTAAAGATGGAAGGGGTGAATTAATACATACTGAACAGAACTATTGTAGATTTGTCAATGGTCTTGCACAGAGGAGGGATGTGAGATACCACTGATATTACTTTGCAGGTGGCAGCAAAGGAGTTTCTAAAAGAACACATTACCTTTTAGGACTTCAGTCTCCAGTAAGGCCAGAGATATAATTTACCCCAATGAGTTTTAGCCTCTCTTTATTTTCAGCCCCACCCTCACCCCAGGAAGAAAATGTTCGGAGATTTGATCTATAGACTCAGGAGGGCACACCACACCTTGCCAGCCTAGTCACACTTTCCCAGCCTAGTACCCAGCTGCCCAGTGCCCTGTGTTCTCATCTAAAGATGAAACTTCCCTGAGATTAATCACCATAAGATATTCATCAAACAGAATGTGAAGAAAAAGTTTTCTACAACGTACCTTGTTTCCCCGAAAATAAGACCCAGCCAGACAATCAGCTCTAATGCGTCTTTTGGAGCAAAAATTAATATAAGACCCGGTCTTATTCTACTATACTGTAAGACTGGGTATAATACATTACAATATAATGTAAAATATAATATACACAATATAAAATATAATGTAATATAATTTAATAATCCTGGGTCTTATATTAATTTTTGCTCCAAAAGACTCTTTAGGGCTGATTGTCTGGCTAGGTCTTATTTTCGGGGAAACAGGATAGAAAGGGGTGTTTAGCTCAGTGTAGCTCTAGAAGAAATAGTATCATATTAAGGAAGTTCAGAGCCAAGTACCAGGAAATCCTTTGATCAAGTGTTGCTAGATTGGGGAAGTGTCCCAAAGGAAGTAGGAGACAGCAGCAAGCATAATGCAGCCCCCAGGATCTCAGCTAATAAACTGGGCATATCCCCCTGTAGGTCTTCCCTCTTCCCTCAGTTCCTCTCCTAGGACAGCCAGCTGGGAGATGCTTATCATTGCATCCACTGACTAACATCAATAAGACATATTTTAAATGTTTTTGTGTAAAAACCGGATTCTGTTATCAGAAAAAAAGTTCTTTCATTTGCCATAATAAAGAGGGCCATAATAAAGAGGCCCTCCCCTTTTTTTTCCTCCTTACCATGTTCTCAACCATTTGAAGAATGAAAGGTCACCGACTGGGGAAAGGGCTTTCTACTCTGCTTTTTGGTGGTGTTGGGAACAGAATGTGCAGGGCTGTGTTTGCTTTAACCAGCATGCCTTTTATCACTGCAGAGTTATGAAGTGAAGAGTGTCCTCGGAAATGAGGTGGGGTTGTTGACTTGTTTTGTCCAGTCTATAACCACCTACCCGACTAGCTGCATTGGATTGGAGGAAATTGAGCTTCTGAGTGCAGGAAGAGCCTCTTCAGATCACCATCAGTTGCCATAGGAATCTGTGAACTTTGCATTGTGGCTGCAAGGGTGGTGGTGGTGGTTTTGGGTAGTTATTTTTTAACTATGGGCAAAGTGAATGTATTTTATGATCTTGAAATGGAATTTAAGATTTTTCTGGGGCAAATGTTAATAAATGGTTTTGTAAATTATAAATCAAAATATTTTTTTCTATGGTTACATATATTTTTATTACCTTTTAACAAACTTAGGAACATAACTGTTAATAAAGCTTACATTGAGGTCTTCATTTTGTATTTATCTTAGGCAATAATATTAATGTAGCAGAAAAAAAAATTTCAGTTGTAATTTTAAAGTGTTTGAATACTCTGCAAAGCTTAAACCTTTGTCCTATATTGTGATATTACTGTTCTCCTACAATAAATGTCCAACCTAAGCATTCTGCAGTTCAATATTTTTGGGAAAATATTCTAGGGAATATGTCAGAGGTAAAATTTAGTTATTCATATAGTGTGGATAAGTTAACCAGTGTGATTATCGCTATACTGAACAGAGATACAGTTAGCTCACTCTAGATAAGCCTGTTTAATCACACTGTGCAGGAAGAGCCAAGATTACAGACTGAAAAGGAGTGGATTGTTAACATTCGCGTTGTTGGCAGGGATTTAAACGTAAAACCATGAATTAATGATCTTTGGACACTAAAGATTTTGTCTCCTCCCATATAATGATTTAATGACAGGCTCTTGTTAATTAATTACATAATATAAAGTACTGGCTGAGATCAAGAAAGGGTGCCTCGTACCCACTTTCACTGGGGAAGACAAAGGACTTTATTTGTCCAGATTAAGCTTTGAAACATTAAATTTAAATTACTGGGGAGATATTCGGTTTTAAGTAGCTTTGTGACTGTCCTTTTCATCTACTACATGACTATTTTGCATTCATACGCACTTTGAAAATCTACTCGAAGTTGTCCATGAGACCGAGGAAAGTGAAAGCAAAGTCCCGCGAAAGCCAAAGATGATTCAGACTTTTAAGATAACGTGAACCCTCCTCTACCCCCTCACCCTGGTAGCAGCCAACAAAAGTTAGGTGCATTACAGCTGTTCTCCATAAGGCCCCTCAGATCAGCTACAGGCCCAGTCCCCTCCCTAAGTGTAAGTACTTATTTGGGAGCACCTTCCACCGGAAGGCTGCCAGCTTAACGTGAACGTAGCCGTGCTTCGCTGATCTTAGGCAAGTTAAATAAAACCTTTGGAGATAGACTTTGACATGCTTCAAAAGCAAAGCAGACCCTCTCTTCTAAGATGCTTGGTTTTCCCTGGGGAGGGGAGAACCACACCTGTGTCCCGCGCGGACCCCCAGGTGCCAAGTTAAACTCCTGGTATTGGAATGCGCCCTTTCCCCAGCGGGGTCCTGGAGCCCCCAGTGTGCAGGAATCACTGTAAATACCGGAATCGGGAGGTTTTAAATGCTTCTTTATTCTTACAAATACTGTAAAAATTATTATAAAAAAGTGAGCATGCTCAGTGTTTTCCTCTTATCTACAATACAAAGAGTTGTATGAAAAGTCTTTTTAAAAAAACACACAAATGTACCTTAGCTTCATCGATAGGAGTAAAATGTAGAAAAGGCTACCATTATAAAAATAATTTAAGGGAAAATAAACACGTATAGCTTCTGTCGAAGTTCAGTGGCAGTTAAGTCCATGCTGTAGCTTCCTTTCACTCACGTCCCTAAGAAACTGCAGCCGGCGCCCTGCGGCTTTCGTGGCATCCGGGCAGGGCTTCGGTCTGGGCCCGTCGGGTCTGAGGTATAGGTGGTTGGTGAGTCTCCCCTCCGTCCCCCCCTTCGGCCGCGCGTTACCGGCAGTCTGCTGTCCCGGAGGCCGGCAGGAAAGGCGGGCTGGGAAGCTGCTTGAAGAACTGCCGGAGGCCGGCCAGGTCTCGCGTAAGCTGCTCCACGCGCTGGTGCAGCTTCTCGTTCTCCGCCGACAGCTCCACCAGCTTCTGCTGCATCTCCTGGTTGCGCCGTTTGGCCTTGTCGCGGCTCTTGCGCACGGCAATGTTGTTGCGCTCGCGCCGCTGCCGGTACTCCGTACTGCCGCGGTCTGGGCCCCTCTTGCCGGCGCCCTTCTCCCGGGCCAGGCCCGGCGCGGGGCTCGTCCCCGGGCTGCAGCGCGGCGGCTCCGGCGACGTGGGTGGTGTGGGTTGCGCGGCAGCCGCCAGGCTCACCACTGTCTGCGCGCAGGCGGCCACCTGCGCGGGCAGCAGCGAGCCGGGCGCGTCGCTGTCTCCCCAGTCGGGCTCGCGTTTGAGCGGTCGCGTAGCGGCGGGGCCGGAACCTGGGGGTCGCGCGAGGCCGCCAGGCAGCAGCTCCAGGGCGCCCGAGCCGGTGCCCGCCGCACCCGCCTTGTGATTGCTGTTGAAGAGGTCGGCGAAGAGCTCGTCGTGGCACAGCTCCAAGGTGGGCACGGCGGCCATGGAATCGATGTAGGCGCTGAAGTCGATGGCGCTCTCGTCGTCGTACATCGCCGGGGCAGAGGCGCCCAGCTCGGCCAGGCCCCCCGGCTCGGTCACGCGGCCCGGCTTGGCCGCCCGGCCCGGCTCGTAGAAGGGCACGGGCTCCGCAGGCCAGGGCGCGACGCGCGCCGAGCAGTCCAAACTGAAGAGGGCGGCACTCATGGCGGCGTGCGCCCGCGCTCCGTGTTCCAACGCGGCTGTCACAGCGCGAGGCCTGGCCCGCCGCTTTTTCTAGCCCAGGCCGACGTGCAGGCCCCGCCCCGGCACCAGAGCTGCGGGGGCGCGCCGGGGCCGCCGGGAGGGGTAGCGGCGGGCGCGGCGCCCTACCTCCACCCGGTCTTGGAGCCGCCCCTAGAATCTTCCCCCACCGCCCTCCTTGGTACACCCCGGAGCTCCCCCCAAGCCGGGGCGTGAGAGAAGGGGCGCGTGCTTCCTTCCCCGCCCTCGGCTGGAGAAGATCTGCTGGGAATGACCCTCCCTCTACCCGCACTGCGGGTCCTTTTCTCCGTCCTATTGGTGGGATTTGGAACCTCTTCGCCTTTCGGAGTGGGGAGTGAAATCAAAACCAGAACTTGGCCGCGGCGCGCGTGTCCCGGGCCGGTTCCCATAATCAGAGGATAGGAAGGAGGCCGGGGGAGGGCGATTGAGGGGGAGAACAGCGCACGGGAGAATGTGGCAGATGTCGTCGTAGGGAACCCGGTCCGTTCGGCTGGGAGGGCGCAATGGGATCTGCCTCCACCCACTCGCTCGCGAGCCTCGCACATTTCAGGGAATTCGGGGGCTTATTTAGACATCCTCCTCGGAGTTTCTGTGGTCCACCCGGCCCTGGGGGTCGAGACTCGGCCTCGCGGCTGGTGCTTCCTGATAGAGGGGATGGCAGGACAGAGCGAAGGGGGAAGAGGTGTCGCGTCGCAGTGTCCAAGCCGCCGGCCACCCGAAATGCACTCGGTTCCAGTGCGCGGATGATGGGTCAGGTTCGGCGGCTGTTTCCGAACCCCGCAAGCCCCAAGGGCCAGAGGAACCCTCAGCAGCTCCCAGCGTCCTGCCATCTTGTGGCGGTACCTTGCTTCATTCCTATTTTTAGTTCCAGGCTCTTTTTTTTTTTGTTCAACATTCCAAAAAGAAATGCTTTAAAGCAGTCAGGTCCTCGTTAGGAGAAAGATAAGATTTATACTAGTAGATCAGACGGGGTGTTAAGCTCTTCACGTTGTAAAAATGCATGAAAAGACAGTATGGATTGGTTTTGTTCCTTAAGTTCCCTGAAATTTGGGACAGGCATTTCTGGTCAACTCATTTATTAAATCACTGTCGCTATTCAGACCTGGCCTCCATCTCACATCTGTTCTTGGCTTAGGCCTTTCATTCACCAGACTGGATCCAAACACCAAATGCTCACAAACTGCTGCTGGAGTTTCTGCAGTCAATTCCAGAGGTAATTTCTAATGATGCTCTATGGGATATTTAATAGGTTTTCTAGGACAATCATATTGCTTTAGAATTACTCAGGATACACGATGTTGATGTTATACTATTAATTATCTATTAAAGATAAAACTCAGGAACATATAGTGTGGGTCTGTACACACTTAGAGAAAAGGCCTAGGACAAATTTCGTAGTTATTGTTTATTTAGGAAACCATAAAAACACTATTAAAGCCTTTCCCAATTAATTAGAAAAGGAAATATACATATTTATGCGGAAGAACCATATTCTCAAAAATAATTCAGTGAGATGATTAGTACATTCAGAATAATCAGAGTAAACATATTTACTAAGACGAAGTTGAGGTTACAAGGTAATGCTATTGAAGAAAAACATGAGAATGTCCTTTGATATTTTGGGATTGAGCTTGAAAAGATGCTAGGCCTACATTTTTATAATATGTTAGCCAGTAATTAAACATCACTTTTCTTTTTTTTAAGATTTTGTTGGGGAAAAGGAACAGGACTTTATTGGGGAACAGTGTGTACTTCCAGGACTTTTTTTCCAAGTCAAGTTGTTGTCCTTTCAATCTTAGTTGTGGAGGGCGCAGCTCAGCTCCAGGTCTAGTTTCCGTTGTTAGTTGCAGGGGGCGCAGCCCACCATCCCTTGCAGGAGTCAAACTGGCAACCTTGAGTTGAACTGGCAACCTTGTGGTTGAGAGCCCACTGGCCCATGTGGGAAACTAACCAGCAGCCTTCGGTGTTAGGAGAATGGAGCTCCAACCGCCTGAGCCACCGGGCCAGCCCTGAAAATCACTTTTAGATTTAAGAATTTTCTTCCTTTTTCCAGAAAGAGGGAGAGGAGCCGTCATAGATCCGTAAAAGTGGGTTTGCTGTGAGGGCAAATTAAAGTCTTTTTTAAAAAATAATAAAATGATTCAAAGTTTCATTTGTGTGACAGTAGTTGTTCATAGGCATTTCTTGAATGTCACCCCTTACTATCCTTTCCTAACTCTACTAATAATTTATTCAAGGTAAATACAAAGTTGTTCTTAAACATTTCTCATTGTTAGAGATCTGTTTCAGTTTGAGACTTCTTCAGCATTCCAGTTGGAACCTTGTGATTCCTCCATGTTTACATGGACATTCCAATGTTGAGGACAGGTGAGTTGTACATGGGGACTTTCTAAACACATCAGTCTTTAAAAATTAAGGAGGTTCAAAATGCTTAAAATGTGTTCTAGTATTGTTCAGTGCTATCAGGATTAGAAAGTCAATTTTGGTTTTTTCCTACTCATTCATAACTCAGTTCTAATGTGGGGTCATTTTTGGATCTTCATGTGGTGCGAGAACAGATCTCCAAATTAAAATCTAAAATAATGAAAATGTTTTTTGAGCAGTGCTTCCTAAAATTTAAAAATGGAGTTTTAAGAGGAGGAAAACTTTGTTGACTTTAACGCTCTTTTCAGATTATTATTCTCAATTATCAGATTAATACTTTTGTTAACTGTCTGCCTTAGGGCTAGTTTTAACTATGGTGTCTTTTCATGTGTTCTTTGTCAGAGAATAATAAGGTTACAAATACAGATTTTTGGATACACCTTTTTCCCAATGTATGAGTTTGAAAAAGGGAGGACAAGGGCCAAAAGAAACCCAATGGGTGTCGGGAGTCACCCATCCCTCGTACTGTTAAAGCCTGTATATTTTATTAAAAACCTACCAAATGGGTAAACATTTCTGCATTAGCTTCAGCCTCTGGAATTTAAGAGGCCAAGCCCCCAGATTACAAAGCAGCCAGAGCTGAGAACAGGTGATTTTGTGGGTCAGGTGTCCAAATACTTGCTAACCTTCCCAGTAATAAAAATACAAAGGAGAAGCAATTTGTCTTTCCAGCCTATATTTTTGTCAAGTGGATTAATTCTTCCCTTAGCCCACACCTATCATCCCTGCTTACTGCCTCCCTGCCACAGCCCAGGCACCTCCTAGGTGGCACTTCAATTATGCTTGCTCATCCAGGAAGGGAACAGCAGGTTTGCACTGTCACAGTCTGTTCTCTCCATCCAATCCTTTCCTCAGGTGGTTGCCAAGAGAGCTCTGAAGAGGAAGGCGCCATCACATTACTCTGTTGTGTAAAATATTTGAACGATTCTTTGCCAAGAGAATGGAGTTTCAGTTTTTAAGTATGAGCCCTCCACAGCCCACTTCTTTAAATCCATTTCCTACCACAAACAACTGATGCCCAACTTAACTCTGAATACCCCCACTAACAGCCCTACTTGGCCCTTGTGTGTGACGGTGATGGTCCTGCTTAGAGCACTCTTCCTCCCCTCTGCTACTTGGCTGGCAGTAACCTTCCATCTGCTAAAGCACTGATCGAATGGCACCTCTCTGTTGCTTTCCATTACTTACTTTAGCCAAATGAATCATTTCCTCATCTGGTTTCGCAGAAAAAAATACATCCCATATAGTACCAATTTTTAAATGCACATTTTTTTTTCATATTTTGTTAAAATTAGGATACATATGATAATCGCTTTGGCTAAGTTATGATGTTTGGCATTGCCTGTATATAGATGTCATTGTCTGGGGATGATAGTGGAGAACTCTCTTAAGAAATTCTACATTACCACCAACTCTCTGACAACAGAGAGCAGCATTGCGTATAAAACCCAAACATGAACAATTCTGAGTTTAAAAGTAATTCAGAGAAGTGAACATGAAGAAGTCTAGGAATATCTTAAGCAATATACCTGGCTTATATTTTCTTGTTTACATATGCATAAGAATGATATATTAAAATCAATGTCTAAAGGATTTTTTCTTTACGTGATTACAAAAGAGTGATTTTAAGAAAATGAAAGGAGCAAAGTCACCAAAATGGTGGAGGAGGGCTCTGTCCCTTCTCAATAACAACTGACAAAAACTGTCAGAATCAACTTTCATAGTACTCTGGAAACTGGCCAAAAACTTACAACAACCAGAAGAAAGCATAATGAAGAAAGAAGCTGCTGTATTGTAATAAAAGTTCTGTGGCATTTTAATTTGCCTGCTTGCTGTTCCCCATTTTCTAGATTACTGACAGTCATGAATATAGCAGTGAAATCATGGTGCAGGTTACTAGTGCCAGAGGGAGCAATGCAGACTCTAGTCTCAGCAAACAGGTTACATGTTTGGACCTGTCCGGTGGCTCCCTGAAGGACCAGAGCAAGGGGTGGCATTTGAGCATTTGCTGAAAGCACTAATGGGAAAAACTACTGGCTGTAGAAACCTAGGGCAAGCAATAGAAAGACCAAAAAACCTGGGAAGGAAGTGTTTGGAAAAGGTAGTATGTGGAGAATGAGGGCTTTGAAAAGCTACTGCATATACTGAGGAGTCATGAAGTCCACATGCATGCCCAAGTTGGATTGCATGCTTAGAAAAGGACCAAGAGACCTTGATCTTTCACTTCTGGCTGACCTTAAGCCTCCACTCATCAAATGAAAGCTAATGCAGAATTATAAACAGCTTGGCTTTAAAGGAAAACCAGTCTGCAAAAACTGGAAGAGTAGTCTTTTTTTTCTCCACATATCTATATGGCTAAGCAAATGTATATGCATTTTAGGAAAGTAAAAAATGATTAAAATTGTAATGCTCGATATATATCTATAACAGAAGATGACTACAAGTCATATTCGACTTCTGCAATTACAAGAGGTGCTCAAAGTGGTTACCATCAGTGTAATTTTAATAGTTTTTTCCTTTCTTAAAATGTGCATACATTTTTTTGGTACCCTCTGTGTATATATATTTTTGCTTCAGGCTTTTAAGGTAACTCTATTATGACACTAGCTGACCACCAAGCTAATGAGACACAGATTTTAATGGCTACACACAACAAAGAATACATACATTTTAAAAACGGTTTTGAAAAGTCACTAAACAAACAATAACAGTCCAAAGCAAACATCAATATAAAACCATGAGGAGAGGAGAAAATCTGATTTCCAGAATTGCCACATTATAATATTCAAAATGCAACAAAAAAAATTTATGAGGCAAGCAAACAATAAGAAAGTATGACTCATTCACAGGAAAGAAAGAAAATAGTGTCCCTGAGGAAGTCCAGATATTGCACTTAACTAGGCAAAAACTAAATCACCTGTTTTAAATGTGCTCAAACTATGGACAAAGAATTAAAGGAAACCAGGAAAATGATGTATCGTCAAATAGAGAATGGCAATACAGGTTTAGATATTATCAGTAGGAACCAAATTCTAAAGCTGAAATTAAATTAAACCTTCACTAAAGGCTTACAACAGCAGAACTGAACAGCAGAAGAAAGACTCAGCAAACTTGACTATAGGACAATTCAAATTATCCAATCAGAGAAGCATAAAAAGAAAAGAATAAAGAAAAGTGAACAGAATCTAAGGGACTTGTGACACACCACCAAACATACTAACATATGCATAGCATAATGAGAGTCCCAGAAAGGGAGGGGGAGGGAGAGAGAGAAATTGGCAAAAGAATATCTGAAGAAATAATGACCAAAACTTCCCCAAATTTTATGACAGACATGAATCTACACAGCCAAGAAGCCCAACAATTACCAAGAAGAATAAAGTCAAAGAGGTCCCCAAGAAAGATCATAGTCAAATTGTGAAAAGCCAAACACCAAGAGAGAATCTTGAAAGCATCAAGAGTGAAGAAGCTCATCACAAGCAAGAGATCTTCAATAAGATCAACAGCCAATTTCACCTCAGACACTATGGAAGCCAGGAGTAGTGTGATTAAAGAAAAATATGTCAACAAAGAATTTATATCCTACAAAGATGAAGGGGAAATTAAGAGATTCCCAGATAAACAAAAACTGAAGAAGTATTTTGTAGGTCCACTCTACAAGAATCCTCAAAGGGAGTCCTTCAGGCTAAAATGAAAGGACAGGAGGAAAAAATGGCGGCGTGAGGTGAGCCTCTGTAAAGCTCCCCTGAAATTTACAACGAATCAAACAACAAAAACTCCACAAAGGACTCCCTGCACAGCACACAGGCAACACGAAGAGGCCCACTACCGACTGAAATCACCTACAGGTGGGAGATTCGCGCGAGTGGAGGGAGGAGGAAAGGGAGAAGTGCGCGGAGACGGAGCCGCGCGGACGGAGGACGCAGACCTAGCTCAGTGCGCTGAGCTCGCTGCTCCCCGGAACTACTGCAGCTGCGGGAGATCGGACTGCTAGGGCTCCGCTTGTGGCCCACAGGGCTGAGGGGACAGCATATAACACGGCTGAACCCAACGCTCACGGCAGAGACCTCGGAGAAAAGACTGAGGGAAAAAGGCTGAAAACGGTGGTTTAAGCCCACACTGCCGAGCAGAGAACGGAGCCTTAGGCACTGAGACTAGCCGCCCCCTCCCACCCCTCCCAGAGCTCGCCCCGCCCCCACCTGCCCGGTGCTAGAAGTGAAACAGTAGCAGTGTCAGATCAAAACAACAGAAAATTTGCTATTTTGAGAACTGTGTACCGCAGACACAAATTCACAGCCCAACTAGTTCCAGCAAAGGGGAGAGAGCTGTGGAAGCAGGATCGGCTGTGGTGGTGGTCGCCGCCATTGCTCTGGGCCACCTCTCACAACTCACCCCGCCCCTGACCCCACCTATCTGGGCGGATCCCTGCAGGAGTAAACAGAACTGCTGAAATATACGGGCTCTCAATCAGCAGCTGGAAGAGCTTTCGAACATCAAAAGCTCTCCGCATACCCACCGGGACACTGCGCCCTGTGACCTAGACAAACTATTAATAGAGGAGAAGCCCGTCTCCCAGGGAATCCCCCCATTGTGTGAGAAGTTGGAATAGTGCAGAGAAAACATAGCACTACCGTGTGGGAGAAGAAAAATAAGTTGCAGTTGGAGAAATAATAAAACATTCTACCAACAAGTACTGGCAAACAAAAGAAAGACTGCTTTCTATCAACCTGTTGCAGAAGTCACTCCTGTAGATGTCTAGGAAGAGAAATAGTAAACCAGTAATCGCCATGAATAACCAAGGCAACAAGATAGCTCAGAAAGAAAGTGAAAAATCTCCAGAGAAGGCACTTAAAGATACAGAAATATGTGACTTAAATGACAGAGAATTCAAGATTGCAGTTCTGAAAAAACTCAACGAGATAAAAGAAAACACAGATAGGCAGTTAAAGGAACTCAGAAACTCAATCAAAGAACAGCATGAGCATTTTACGAAAGAGATTGAAATCTTAAAAAAGAACCAAATAGAATTTCTGGAGATTAAGAACTCAATAGAAGAAATTAAGAATGAAATAACCAGCTTAGGTAGTAGAGTTGACCAGATGGAGGAAAGAGAGAGTGACATCGAAGATAGAAACCTGGAAATGACACAGAGAGAAGAAGAAAGAGACTTGAGACTTAAAAGAAATGAAAGAACTCTACAAGAACTTTCTGACTCCATCAGAAAGAGCAATATAAGAATAATGGGCATACCAGAAGGAGAAGAAAAACAGAAGGGAACAGAGAATATATTCAAACAAATTGTCGATGAGAACTTCCCAAATTTGTGGACAGAACTGGACCCTCGAATCCAAGAAGCAAATAGAACACCTAGTTACCTCAATCCCAACAGGCCTTCTCCAAGGCACATTGTATTGAAGCTAAAATCAACGACAAAGAAAGAATCCTCAAGGCAGCCAGGGAAAAGAAGACGGTAACATACAAAGGAAAGCCCATTAGATTATCATCAGATTTTTCAGCAGAAACTCTACAAGCCAGGAGGGAGTGGAACCAAATATTCAAACTATTGAAAGAGAGAAATCATGAGCCAAGAATAATATATCCAGCAAAGATATCCTTTAGATATGAAGGAGGAATAAAGACCTTTCCAGACATACAGAAGCTGAGGGAATTTTCTAATACACGACCTGCACTACGAGAAATACTAAAGGAGGCTATTCGACCACCATCAACAGGGACAATTTGTGGCAACCAAAACTCAAAAAGGGGGAGAGTAAAGGCCTGAACCGGAATATGGGAATGGAGAAAGTAAGCGTGCTGAAGAAAATGGAATACTCTAAATATCAAACTTTCTTTTACATAAACTTAAGGGTAACCACTCAAAATAAATCCAGAATTGAAATATATACTGAAATAAAAGAAGAAACAGAGGGAAACATCATAGAATACCACCACACAGAAATAATAGACAACAACAAAAAGGCAAAGAAACAATGGAGACACAGCCTTACCAGAAAACTAAAGATAGAATGACAGGAAATCCTCACATATCAATAATCTCCCTAAATGTAAATGGACTGAACTCACCAATAAAAAGGCACAGAGTAGCAGATTGGATCAAAAAACTAAACCCAACCATATGCTGTCTCCAAGAGACACATCTCAGCTACAAGGACAAGCATAGACTCAAAGTGAAAGGGTGGAAATTGACACTCCAAGCAAATGGTACCCAGAGAAAATCAGGTGTAGCCATAATGATATCAGATGAAACAGACTTCAAGGTGAAAAAGATAACAAGAGACAAAGATGGACATTTCATAATGGTGAAAGGGACTGTACAACAAGAAGATATAACAGTCATCAATATTTATGCCCCCAATCAGGGAGCACCGAAATACACCAAGCAACTACTAACAGAACTAAAGGGAGAAATTGACCAAAACACAATTATACTAGGGGACTTAAATACATCATTGACAGCTATGGATAGATCATCCAAACAGAAAATAAATAACGAAATAGTAGCCCTAAATGACACATTAGATGAAATGGACATAATTGACATTTATAGAGCACTTCATCCTAAAACATCAGACTATACATTCTTTTCTGGTGTACACGGAACATTCTCAAGGATAGACCATATATTGGGACATAAAATCAGTCTCAACAAATTTAAGAAGATTGAAATCATACCATACATATTCTCTGATCACAAGGCTTTGAAATTGGATATCAACTGTAAAAAGAAAGCGGGAAAAAACACAAATACATGGAGATTAAACAACATACTTTTAAAGAAGGACTGGGTCAAAGAAGAAATTAGAGGAGAGATCAAAAGATACATAGAAACAAATGACAATGAAAATACATCCTACCAAAATTTCTGGGATGCAGCAAAAGCAGTTTTAAGAGGGAAATTTATCTCATTACAGGCCTATCTCAAGAAACAAGAAAACTCCCAAATAAATAACCTCATGTTACACCTTAAAGAACTAGAAAAAGAAGAACAAGCAAAACCCAAGGTCAGCAGAAGAAAGGAAATAATAAAAATTAAAGCAGAAATAAATGAAATAGAGAACAAAAAGACAATAGAAAAAATTAATGTGACAAAGAGCTGGTTCTTTGAAAAGATTAACAAAATTGACAAACCCTTGGCTAGACTTACTAAGATAAAAAGAGAGAAGACACTGATTAACAAAATCAGAAACGTAAAAGGGGAAGTTATCACGGACACCACAGAAATACAAAGGATCATCCAAGAATACTATGAAGGACTATATGCCACCAAATTCAACAACCTAGAAGAAATGGACAAGTTCTTAGAAACATATAGCCTTCCAAGGCTGAACCATGAAGAACTGGACAATCTAAACAGACCGATCACCAGTAACGAAATTGAATCAGTCATCCAAAACCTTCCCAAAAGCAAAAGTCCGGGACCAGATGGCTTCACTAGTGAATTCTACCAAACCTTCAAAGAGGATCTAATACCAATTCTGCACAAACTCTTCCAAAAAATTGAAGAAGAGACAGTACTCCCTAACTCATTTTATGAGGCCAACATTACCCTGATACCAAAACCGGGTAAGGACAGCACAAAAAAAGAACACTACAGACCAATATCTCTAATGAATACCGATGCAAAAATCCTAAATAAAATTCTAGCAAATCGAATACAACAATGCATTAAAAAGATTATTCATCACGACCAAGTGGGGTTCATCCCCGGGGCACAAGGATGTTTCAACATACGCAAATCCATCAATGTGATACATCACATAAACAAAATAAAGGACAAAAATCATAGGATTATATCAATTGATGCAGAAAAAGCATTTGACAAGATACAACATCCATTTATGATTAAAACACTTAATAAAATGGGTATAGAAGGAAAATACCTTAACATAATAAAGGCCATATATGACAAGCCCTCTGCTAATCTCATAATTAATGGAGAAAAGCTGAAGCCCTTTGCTCTACGTTCAGGAACACGACAGGGCTGTCCCCTATCACCTCTGCTTTTCAACATAGTGTTGGAAGTCCTTGCCAGAGCAATCAGGCAAGAGAAAGAAATAAAAGGCATCCAAATTGGGAATGAAGAAGTTAAATTATCACTCTTTGCAGATGACATGATGCTATATATAGAAAACCCTAAAGACTCCACCAAAAAGCTATTAGAAACAATCAACGAATACAGTAAAGTTGCTGGCTACAAAATCAACGCACAAAAGTCCATTGCCTTCCTATATACTAACAATGAAATCTCAGAAAAAGAAATACAAAAAACAATTCCTTTTGCAATTGCAGCAAAAAGAATAAAATACCTAGGAATAAACTTAACCAAGGATGTGAAAGACCTATATGCTGAAAACTATAAGACATTTTTGAAAGAAATTGAAGAAGACACAAAGAAATGGAAAGACATTCCGTGCTCATGGATTGGAAGAATCAACATAGTTAAAATGGCCATATTACCCAAAGCAATATACAGATTCAATGCAATCCCCATCAAAATCCCAATGGCATATTTTAAAGAAATAGAACAAAAAATCATCAGATTTGTTTGGAACCACAAAAGACCCCGAATAGCTAAAGCAATCTTAAGAAAAAAGAACTATAATGGAGGTATCACACTTCCTGACTTTGGCCTGTACTACAGGGCCACAATAATCAAAACAGCATGGTATTGGCAGAAAAACAGACACATAGACCAATGGAATAGAACTGAGAACCCAGAAATAAAACCACACAAATATGGACAGATAACTTTTGACAAAGAAGCTAAAAACATACAATGGAGCAAAGACAGCCTCTTCAATAAATGGTGCTGGGAGAATTGGATAGCCACGTGCAAAAGAATGAAACTGGACTGCTATTTGTCACCATGTACCAAAGTTAATTCAAAATGGATCAAAGACTTAAGCATAAGACCTGACACAATAAACTGCATAGAAGAAAACATAGGTACTAAACTTATGGAACTTGGGTTCAAAGAGCATTTTATGAACTTGACTCCAAAGGCAATGGAAGTAAAAGCTAAAATAAACGAATGGGACTATATGAAACTTAAAAGCTTCTGCACAGCAAAAGAAACCATTGACAAAATAAAGAGGCCACCAACTGAATGGGAGAAGATTTTTGCAAACAGTGCCTCCGATAAGGGGCTAGTATCCAGAATATACAAGGAACTCATGCAACTCAACAACAAAAAAACAAACAACCCAATTGAAAAATGGGCAGAGGACTTGAAGAGACATTTCTCCAAAGAGGACATACAAATGGCAAATAGACATATGAAAAAATGCTCAACATCACTAATCATCAGAGAAATGCAAATCAAAACCACAATGAGATATCACCTCACCCCAGTCAGAATGGCTATCATCAACAAGACAAATAGTAACAAATGTTGGAGAGGTTGTGGAGAAAAAGGAACCCTCATACACTGTTGGTGGGAATGCAGACTGGTGCAGCCGTTATGGAAGGCAGTGTGGAGGTTCCTCAAAGAATTACGAATAGAATTGCCGTATGACCCAGCAATCCCTCTCCTGGGTATCTACCCAAAAAATCTGAAAACATTTAGAGATAAAGACACGTGTGCTCCAATGTTCATTGCAGCTTTGTTTACGGTGGCCAAGACATGGAAACAACCAAAATGTCCTTCGATAGATGAATGGATAAAGAAGTTGTGGTATATATACACAATGGAATACTATTCGGCAGTGAGAAAAGATGATATAGGAACATTTGTGACAACATGGATGGATCTTGAGAGTGTAATGCTGAGCGAAACAAGTCAGACAGAAAAAGCAGAGAACCATGTGATTTCACTGATATGTGGTATATAAACCAAAAACAACAAAAGAACAAGACAAACAAATGAGAAACAGAAACTCATAGACACGGACAATAGTTTAGTGGTTGCCAGAGGGTAAGGGGGGTGGGGGGGGAGGTGAGGGTAAGGGGGATCGAATATATGGTGATGGAAGAACTGACTCTGGGTGATGAACATACAATGGGATTTATAGATGATGTAATACAGAATTGTACACCTGAAATCTATGTAATTTTACTAACAATTGTCACCCCAATAAATTTAATTAAAAAAAAAAAAAAATGAAAGGACACTACAGTAACTCAAAGACATATGAAGAAATAAAGACAGGTAAAAGTAACTACAGAGGTAAATATAAAAGACAGTGTTGTATTTTTGGTTTGTAAACCTTTCTTTAGTTTTGGTTTTAAAAGATAAAATGCATAGGAGTAACATCAGCAAAATGATGACATAAGACATTTTTCCTTTTTATCTCCCTTTTTAATCAATCACACCAACAAAAACCCATTGGTGGGTCTTTTAGGACCTAGCACCTTAATCCGCGGGACTAAGGAAGAGTCTCACCCACCAGTGCAGCTGGTATGAGACAGACAAATCTCTCAAACAGGCTACAGAAGAAGCAAAGCCAGGGAAACAACCTAAACCCCTTTCAATACTGTCAGGCAAAAATTGGGTGAGTGCTGACCTAGGCAGTCATGCATGAAAGTGAACTTGCAGAAGACAGCCATCCCACAGGGAGACACCACTGGAGGAAAAAAGGAAATAAAGATAAAAATTTGGTTGCAGTGGAGGCACTAAAAGAAACTTTCCCAGTATTGCCTCCCTCCATCACCACCAAAGAAACATTGAAGTAGGTGATTTGCCTGGCAGAAAAAAACCTCTCTTGCAGAGAAAAAGAAAGCAGTGAGTGAATGCCTGGATACCCCAATCATGCAGGAAACAGCTGGAAAAACCCATGTCTCTACCAACACCAAGAGTAATAAGTGGGAGATCTAGGTGGAGTAGGTAAATGCTATGCTCACCTCCTCCTATGACCGCATCAAAATTACAACTAAATTATAGAACAATCAACCTGGAGAACTATCTGAAGACAAGCTGAACAAAACTCCTATAACAAAGGATATAAAAAGGAAGCCATGTTGAGACTGGTACAAGGGGCGGAAAAGTGAAACAGGCTGGTTCTACATCCATGTGTGGTGTTTGAGAATCTGTAGGGCCATTTCAGCTGAAGAGCTGTCTGCTGAGGAGCGAGGGGTCCCACCCCCACACTGGGTACCCAGCCCAGGACGCCAATGCCAGAAAGAAGAGTCCCTACAACAGCTGGGTAAGAAAATAAATGGGGATCCCATCCCATCCTGGTGAGACAGGGGCTGCTAGAAACTTAGGCATCCTTTTAAAGGGTTGCACACAGTTCACTCACTCATAAGCACTCACCATAAGCTCCAGCAAAGTCACAGTAGCTTAAAAGGCTCCAGATACATATGGGGAGAAACTGAATTGTGTGGCTCCAAGGTGAGGGCCACCATTGTCCTTGAGTTGAACCCTCCCCACACAGTCTGGAGGGGCTGGCAGGAGTCAAATCTGAATCTGCATTAACTTGGTGAACATTGTTTCCACCACACATGATTCCCTGAGACCCCATTCCACCCAACTCATGGACTGCCCTTGGCTCTTTCAGTGGCTGCAAGCTTTCTTAAAAATTCTCTATGGTATAAAAGTCCCAGGCAAGTGGCTGCCTAAATGTTCCCTGTGCCTTTTACTGAGTAGCCCCAAGCCCAGCACAGGTGGCAGCTGCCCTCAGGTTGAAGGTTCGTTTCTTCTACATGCCTCCAAGAACAGCACATGCAGCTACCAACCACACGTAATAGTTTTCTAATTCCTACCAAGTGACCTAAGCCTGGAAATAGCAGCCTGCATCTGAGCCCCTCCCAAAAGGACCTAAACACAACACACCTGGTGGCCAGCTTCAGAACACAACAGAGGATCACCCAATTAGCTCCACAAATGGCACACCCAAAAAGTAGCCAGCACCAGAGCCCCACTGGGGCAAATCCTGCTCTGAGGACAGCTTCCACTGTGGTCATGACCAGTCCTCATGGCCAGTCAGCCTGAATGTCAACACAATCTACTGATGAGCCAACAGCAATTATGGTTCCACTGCAACAGGATAGCATAAACAATCCACATAAGGAACACTTCTGGAGAACCTGACACAGGTGACCAGAGAGACTGTGCCACTGGGCCCCATAAAACAGCTACTACATAAGGCCACCCTGCCAAGATTAGGAGATGTAGCAGATCTACATAATACATAGAAATAAACATAGGGAGTCAGCCAAAATCAGGAGACAAAGAAAGATGTCCCAAATGAAAGTACAGGACAAAACTCCAGAAAAAGTACTAAATGAAATGGAGGCAAGCAATCTACCAGATACAGAGTTTGAAACTCTAGTTATAAGGATGCTCAATGAACTTAGGGGAAGAATAGATCAACTAAGTGAGCACTTTAACAAAGAGATAGTACGCATAAAAAAAGGAGACAGGAAAAAAAAGAACCAGTTGGAAATGAAGAACACAATAACAAGAATTAACAGCAGATAAAATGAAGCAGAGGATCAAAACAGGGATTTGGATGACATGGTAACAGAAAACACCCAATCAGAACAGCAAAAAGAAAAAAGAATTTAAAAAATAAGAATAAGAGACCTCTCGGAAAACATCAAGCATACCAACATTTCATCATAAAAGTACCAGGAGAAGTGAGAGAAAAAGGGATTGAAACCTTTTTGAAGAAATAATAATGGAAAACTGGTGAAGGAACTAGACATACAAGTCCAGGAAGCACAGAGAGTCCCAAACAAGATAAACCCAAACAAACCCACACCAAGACACATCATAATGAAAATGCCAAAGGTTAAAGACAAAGAATCTGAAAAGCAGCATGAGAAAAGCAGTTAGTTACCTACAAGAAGCTCCCATAAGACTGTCAGTCGATTTCTTCATACACTTTGCAGTCCAGAAGAAATTGGAACAAAATATTCAAAGTGATGAAAAGCAAGGACCTACAATCAAGACTAAATACTCTGCCAAGTAAGACTATCATTTAGAAACAAAGGAGAGATAAAGAGCTTCCCAGAGAAGAAAAAGCTAAAGGAAGTCATCACCACCAAACCAGTATGAAAAAAATTTAAAGGGACTTCTTTAAGAAGAAGAAAGAGGGGTGGGGAAAGATCATAAATATGAATAAAAAACTAGCAATAACTACATACCTATCCATAATCACTTTAAATGTAAATGGATTAAATGCTCTAATCAAAAGACATAGGATGGCTGAATGGATAAAGAAAAAGAAGACCTATATATATGCTGTCTAAAAAAGTCTCATTTCAGATCAAAAGATACTCAGAGACTAAAAGTAAGGGATGGAAAAAAGTATTTCATGCAAATGGAAACAATAACAAAAAGCTGGGGCAGTAATACTTATATCAGATAACATAGACTTTCAAACAAAGGCTATAGGGCTGGCCCGGTGGCTCAGGCGGTTAGAGCTCCATGCTCCTAACTCCGAAGGCTGCCAGTTTGATTCCCACATGGGCCAGTGGGCTCTCAACCACAAGGTTACCGATTCAACTCCTCGAATCCCGCAAGGGATGGTGGGCTCCACCCCCTGCAACTAAGATTGAACACGGCACCTTGATCTGAGCTGCCTCCCGAATGGCTCAGTTGGTTGGAATGTGTCCTCTCAACCACAAGGTTGCCGGTTCGACTCCCGCAAGGGATGTGGGCTGTGCCCCCTGCAACTAGAAAATGGCAACTGGACCTGGAGCTGAGCTGCGCCCTCCACAACTAAAACTGAAAGGACAACAACTTGACTTTGAAAAAAGTCCTGGAAGTACACACTGTTCCCCAATGAAGTCCTATTCCCCTTCCCCAATAATTAAAAAAAAAAAAAAAAGGATATATAGCAAGAGACAAAGAAGGATGTCTGCATAATAATAAAGGAATCAATCTAACAAGAGGACATAAACCTGTAAACACTTATGCACGAGCACCTAAATTCACAAGCAAATATTGACATACACAATGGGAGAGGTTGACTGTAATACAGTAATTGTAGGGGACTTTAGCATCCATTGACATTGATGGATAAATCACACAGACAGAAAATCAGGGAGGAAACAGCAGCCTTAAATGACATAATACACCAGCTGAAATTAATTGATATTTTTAGAGCATTTTACCTCAGAGCAGCAGGATATATGAGTACATTCTTTTCAAGCACACATGAAACATTTTCCAGGATAGACCACATATTAGGCCACAACAAAAGTCTCAATAAATTTAAGAGATTGAAATCATACCAATGATCTTCTCCGACCACAATGGTATGAAACTAGAAATCCATTGCAAGAAAACTGAAAAACACAAAAACACAGAGGCTAAATAACATGCTACTAAACAATTAATAGGTAAACAGGATCAAGGAAGATATCAAAAGATACCTTGAGACAAATGATAATGAAAACAAAATAACCCCAAATCTATGGAACACAGTAAAAGTAATTCTAAAAGGGAAATTCACAGTAATACGTGTCTACCTCAAGAAATAAGAAAAATCTTAAATAAACAATCTAACCCTACACCTAAAGGAACTAGAAAAAGAACAACAAAGCCCAAAGGGAGCAGAGGAAAGAAATAATAAAGATCAGAATGGAAATGAAAAAAACAGTCTTAAAAAAAAGATAAATGATATCAAGAGCTGGTTTTTTGCAAAGATAAACAAAATTGATAAACTCTTAACCAGACTTATCAAAGAGAAAGAGAAAGAGAGAGAGAGAGAGAGAGAGGACCCAAATATAAAATCAGAAATGAAAGAGGAAGAATGACAACTGACACCAAAAATACAAATGAATATAAGAAAATACTGTGAATTATTATATGCCAATGAATTGGACAAACTGGAAGAAATGGATATATTCTAAGAAACATACAATCTTCCAAGACTGAGTTAAGAAGAAACAGAAAATCTGAACCAACCAATTACTACTAATGAAATGGAGGCAGTAAAAAAAAAAACACACACACAAAAAAAACTCCCAACAAACAAAAGTCCTATACCAGAGAGCTTCACAGGTGAATTTCACCATTCAAAGAAGAATTAACACTATCCTTATCAAACTATTCCAAAAATTTCAAAAGGAGGGAAGCACATTTTACGAGGCCAGCATTATCCTGATTCCAAACCAGACAAAGACATTACAAAAATATTACAGACGAATATCCTTGATGAATATAGATGCAAAAGTCCTCAACAAAAAATAAGCAGGACTGTTCCGGAAAAATGGCGGTGTGAGGTGAGCCTCTGTAAAGCTCCCCTGGAATTTACAAAGAATCGAACAACAAAAACTCCACAAAGGACTCCCTGCACAGCAGACAGGCGACACGAAGAGGCCCACTACCGACTGAATCACCTACAGGTGGGAGATTCGCGCGAGTGGAGGGAGGAGGAAAGGGAGAGGCGCGCGGAGACGGAGCCCCGCGGGCGCAGGATGCAGACCTAGCTCAGTGCGCCGAGCTCGCTGCTTCCCGGAACTACCGCAGCTGCGGGAGAGGGAAGAACTCGGACTGCTAGGGCTCCGCTTATGGTCCACAGGGCTGAGGGGACAGCATATAACACGGCTGAACCCAACGCTCACGGCAGAGACCTCGGAGAAAAGACTGAGGGAAACAGGCTGAAAACGGTGGTTTAAGCCCGCAGTGCCGAGCAGAGAACGGAGCCTTGGGCACTGACACTGGCCGCCCCCTCCCTCCCCTCCCAGAGCTCGCCCCGCCCCCACCTGCCCGGTGCTAGAAGCGAAACAGTAGCAGTGTCAGATCAAAACAACAGAAAATTTGCTGTTTTGAGAACTGTGGACCGCAGACACAAATTCACAGCCCAACTAGTTCCAGCAAAGGGGAGAGAGCTGTGGAAGCAGGACCGGTTGTGGTGGTGGTCGCTGCCATTGCTCTGGGCCACCTCTCACAACTCACCGCGCCCCTGACCCCACCTATCAGGGCGGATCACTGCAGGAGTAAACAGAACTGCTGAAATATACGGGCTCTGAATCAGGAGCTGGAAGAGCTTTGGAACATCAAAAGCTCTCCACATACTCACTGGGACACTGCGCCCTGTGACCTAGACGAACTATTAACAGAGGAGGAGCTCGTCTCCCAGGGAATCCCCCCATTGTGTGAGAAGTTGGAATAGTGCAGAGAAAACATAGCACTATTGTGTGGGAGAAGAAAAATAAGCTGCAGTTGGAGAAATAATAAAACATTCTACCAACAAGTACTGGCAAACAAAAGAAAGACCGCTTTCTATCAACCTGTTGCAGAAGCCACTCCTGTAGATGTCTAGGAAGAGAAATAGTAAACCGGTAATCGCCATGAATAACCAAGGCAACAAGATAGCTCAGAAAGAAAGTGAAAAATCTCCAGAGAAGGCACTTAAAGATACAGAAATATGTGACTTAAATGACAGAGAATTCAAGATTGCAGTTCTGAAAAAACTCAACGAGATACAAGAACACACAGATAGGCAGTTAAAGGAACTCAGAAACTCAATCAAAGAACATGATGAGCATTTTACGAAAGAGATTGAAATCTTAAAAAAGAACCAAATAGAATTTCTGGAGATTAAGAACTCAATAGAAGAAATTAAGAATGAATAACCAGCTTAGGTAGTAGAGTTGACCAGATGGAGCAAAGAATCAGTGACATCGAAGATAGAAACCTGGAAATGACACAAATAGAAGAAGAAAGAGACTTGAGACTTAAAAGAAATGAAAGAACTCTACAAGAACTTTCTGACTCCATCAGAAAGAGCAATATAAGAATAATGGGCATACCAGAAGGAGAAGAAAGAGAGAAGGGAACAGAGAATATATTCAAACAAATTGTCGATGAGAACTTCCCAAATTTGTGGACAGAACTGGACCCTCGAATCCAAGAAGCAAATAGAACACCTAGTTACCTCAATCCCAACAGGCCTTCTCCAAGGCACATTGTATTGAAGCTGTCTAAAATCAACGACAAAGAAAGAATCCTCAAGGCAGCCAGGGAAAAGAAGACGGTAACTTACAAAGGAAAGCCCATTAGATTATCATCAGATTTTTCAGCAGAAACTCTACAAGCCAGGAGGGAGTGGAACCAAATATTCAAACTATTGAAAGAGAGAAACCATGAGCCAAGAATAATATATCCAGCAAAGATATCCTTTAGATATGAAGGAGGAATCAAGACCTTTCCAGACATACAGAAGCTGAGGGAATTTTCTAATACACGACCTGCACTACGAGAAATACTAAAGGAGGCTGTTCGACCACCATCAACAGGGACAATTTGTGGCAACCAAAACTCAAAAAGGGGGAGAGTAAAGGCCTGAACCGGAATATGGGAATGGAGAAAGTAAGCGTGCTGAAGATAATGGAATACTCTAAATATCAAACTTTCTTTTACATAAACTTAAGGGTAACCACTCAAAAAAAATCCAGAATTGAAATACATACTGAAATAAAAGAAGAAACAGAGGGAAACATCATAGAATACCACCACACAGAAATAATAGACAACAACAAAAAGGCAAAGAAACAATGGAGACACAGCCTTACCAGAAAACTAAAGATAGAATGACAGGAAATCCTCACATATCAATAATCACCCTAAATGTAAATGGACTGAACTCACCAATAAAAAGGCACGGAGTAGCAGATTCGATCAAAAAACTAAACCCAACCATATGCTGTCTCCAAGAGACACATCTCAGCTACAAGGACAAGCATAGACTCAAAGTGAAAGGGTGGAAATTGACACTCCAAGCAAATGGTGCCCAGAGAAAATCAGGTGTAGCCATAATGATATCAGATGAAACAGACTTCAAGGTGAAAAAGATAACAAGAGACAATGATGGACATTTCATAATGGTGAAGGGGACTGTACAACAAGAAGACATAACAGTCATCAATATTTATGCCCCCAATGGCTTCACTAGTGAATTCTACCAAACCTTCAAAGAGGATCTAATACCAATCCTGCACAAACTCTTCCAAAAAATTGAAGAAGAGAATGTACTCCCTAACTCATTCTATGAGGCCAACATCACCCTGATACCAAAATCTGGTAAGGACAGCACAAAAAAAGAAAACTACAGACCAATATGTCTAATGAATACCGATGCAAAAATCCTAAATAAAATTCTAGCAAATCGAATACAACAATGCATTAAAAAGATTATTCATCACGACCAAGTGGGGTTCATCCCCGGGGCACAAGGATGGTTCAACATACGCAAATCCATCAATGTGATACATCACATAAACAAAATAAAGGACAAAAATCATACGATTATATCAATTGATGCAGAAAAAGCATTTGACAAGATACAACATCCATTTATGATTAAAACACTTAATAAAATGGGTATAGAAGGAAAATACCTTAACATAATAAAGGCCATATATGACAAGCCCTCTGCAAATCTCATAATTAATGGAGAAAAACTGAAGCCCTTTGCTCTACGTTCAGGAACACGACAGGGCTGTCCCCTATCACCTCTGCTTTTCAACATAGTGTTGGAAGTCCTTGCCAGAGCAATCAGGCAAGAGAAAGAAATAAAAGGCATCCAAATTGGGAATGAAGAAGTTAAATTATCACTCTTTGCAGATGACATGATGCTATATATAGAAAACCCTAAAGACTCCACCAAAAAGCTATTAGAAACAATCAACGAATACAGTAAAGTTGCTGGCTACAAAATCAACGCACAAAAGTCCATTGCCTTCCTATATACTAACAATGAAATCTCAGAAAAAGAAATACAAAAGCAATTCCTTTTGCAATTGCAGCAAAAAGAATAAAATACCTAGGAATAAACTTAACCAAGGATGTGAAAGACCTATATGCTGAAAACTATAAGACATTTTTGAAAGAAATTGAAGAAGACACAAAGAAATGGAAAGACATTCCGTGCTCATGGATTGGAAGAATCAACATAGTTAAAATGGCCATATTACCCAAAGCAATATACAGATTCAATGCAATCCCCATCAAAATCCCAATGGCATATTTTAAAGAAATAGAACAAAAAATCATCAGATTTGTTTGGAACCACAAAAGACCCCGAATAGCCAAAGCAATCTTAAGAAAAAAGAACAATAATGGAGGTATCACACTTCCTGACTTTGGCTTGTATTACAGGGCTACAATAATCAAAACAGCATGGTATTGGCAGAAAAAGAGACACATAGACCAATGGAATAGAATTGAGAACCCAGAAATAAAACCACATAAATATGGACAGATAATTTTTGACAAAGAAGCTAAAAATATACAGTGGAGCAAAGACAGCCTCTTCAATAAATGGTGCTGGGAGAATTGGATAGCCAAGTGCAAAAGAATGAAACTGGACTGCTATTGTCACCATGTACCAAAGTTAATTCAAAATGGATCAAAGACTTAAGCATAAGACCTGACACAATAAACTGCATAGAAGAAAACATAGGTACTAAACTTATGTACCTTGGGTTCAAAGAGCATTTTATGAACTTGACTCCAAAGGCAATGGAAGTAAAAGCTAAAATAAACGAATGGGACTATATGAAACTTAAAAGCTTCTGCACAGCAAAAGAAACCATTGACAAAATAAAGAGGACACCAACTGAATGGGAGAAGATTTTTGCAAACAGTACCTGCGATAAGGGGCTAGTATCCAGAATATACAAGGAACTCGTGCAACTCAACAACAAAAAAACAAACAACCCAATTGAAAAATGGGCAGAGAACTTGAAGAGACATTTCTCCAAAGAGGACATACAAATGGCAAATAGACATATGAAAAAATGCTCAACATCACTAATCATCAGAGAAATGCAAATCAAAACCACAATGAGATATCACCTCACCCCAGTCAGAATGGCTATCATCAACAAGACAAATAGTAACAAATGTTGGAGAGGCTGTGGAGAAAAAGGAACCCTCATACACTGTTGGTGGGAATGCAGACTGGTACAGCCGTTATGGAAGGCAGTGTGGAGGTTCCTCAAAGAATTACGAATAGAATTGCCATATGACCCAGCAATCCCTCTCCTGGGTATCTACCAAAAAAATCTGAAAACATTTAGAGATAAAGACACGTGTGCTCCAATGTTCATTGCAGCTTTGTTTACGGTGGCCAAGACATGGAAACAACCAAAATGTCCTTCGATAGATGAATGGATAAAGAAGTTGTGGTATATATACGCAATGGAATACTATTCGGCGGTAAGAAAAGATGATATAGGAACATTTGTGACAACATGGATGGATCTTGAGAGAGTAATGCTGAGCGAAACAAGTCAGACAGAAAAAGCAGAGAACCATGTGATTTCACTGATATGTAGTTTATAAACCAAAAACAACAAAAGAACAAGACAAACAAATGAGAAACAGAAACTCATAGACACAGACAATAGTTTAGTGGTTGCCAGAGGGTAAGGGGGCGGGGGTTGGGGGGTGGGAGATGAGGGTAAGGGGGATCAAATATATGGTGATGGAAGGAGAACTGACTCTGGGTGATGAACACACAATGGGATTTATAGATGATGTAATACAGAATTGTACACCTGAAATCTATGTAATTTTACAATTGTCACCCCAATAAATTTAATAAAATAAAATTAAAAACTAAAAATAAAAAAAATAAAAAAAATAAGCAAACCAAATTCAGCAATATAGTAAAAAGATTATACACCATGACACGTGGCATGTAAAGTTGGTTCACTATCTGCAAATCAATTAATGTGATACCTCATATAAACAAAATAAAGGATAAAAATCATAAGATAATTTCAAGAAAAAGCATTTGACAAAATCCAGCATCAACTTACGAGTATGATAAAAACTCTCAGCAAAGTGGGAATAGACAGAACAGAACTCAAAATAATAAAGGTCATATAAAACAAACCGACAGCTAACATCATACTCAATGGAGAAAAGCTAAAAGTGTTTTCTTTAAGATCAGGAACAAGACAATGATGTCCACTTTCACAACTTTTATTGAACATATTAATACAGATGCTAGCCACAGCAGTGAGACAAGAAAAAGAAATAAAAGGCATCCATATTGGAACGGAAGAAGCAAAACTGTCATTGTTTGTAGATGTCATGATACTACATATAGTGAATCCTAAATATTCCACCAAAATACTATTAGAACTTGTAAATGAATTCAGTAAAGTATCAGGATACAACTTTAAAATTCAGAAATTGGTTGCATTTTTATACACCAATAACAAACTATCAGAAAGAGAAATTAAGAAAACAATCCCATTTACAGTTGAATTAAAAAACAACAACACTAGGAATAAATTTAACCAAGGTGGTAAAATACCAGTACTCAGAAAATTATAAGACACTGAAGAAAGAAACTGAAGAAGGTACAAATCACTGGAAGCATATACTGTGCTCATGGATAGGAAGAATTAACATTGTCAAAATGTCCATATTATCCAAAGCAACCTATAGATTCAATAAAACCCCTATCAAAATACCAGTGACATTTTTCACAGACCTAGAACAAATAATCATAAAATTTATATGGAACCACAAAAGACTTTGAATAGCTACAGCAATCTTGAGAAAGAAAAACAAAGTTGGAGGTATTACACTACCTGATATCAAACTATACTACAAGCGTATAGTAATCAAAAGAGCATGGCACTGGAATAAAAACAGACACACACACAAGTAGATCAATGGAACAGAATAGAGAGCCCAGAAATAAATCCATGTTTATATGGTCATTTAATCTATGACAAAGGAAAGAAGAATATACATTGGGGTAAAGATACATGGAATCTAATACAACCACAACAACAAAACTAAGCTCAGAGATACAGAGAACAGATTCGTTGTTTCCATAGGGGGTGGGAGGTGGCAGTGGGTGAAATAAGTAAAGTTAATTTTTTGGTACTATCTATGGTGCTAGGTGGGTGTCCTGCAGGGTGGCCTGCGGGTCCTCTGGTCCCGCTCCCCACATAAGAATGCAGGATATGGCTAGGCCAAAAAGGAACACCCACAGAGCCATAGATAGGGGAGTCACATTCTCTCTGGCAGCCCGGCAAGACACACACAGTAGTATACACACGATCCGTAGTCTGCCATTCACTTCTCTGCCTGCGAACCAACCAACCAATCAACGCAGCCCCGCAGTTACATCAGTAGCCAATTGGCCAACTGGTCACAGCTGACGGCCAACCAATCACAGTCGATGGTCTTTCACTACCCGAGCCAGCACCTCCCCATGCAAGGCCAAGAGCCTGGAAACTGCTCTCTGGGACTCTGTCCTCACTGTGGGTACTAGACTTATTGGGAGATCACTTCATAAAGTTTATAAACGTCTAACCATTATGCTATACACCTAAAACTATTACAAAATATACTGAATGTCAACAGTAAATAAAAAAATAAATAAAGTTGGAGCTCTACCACTGGGTGGAGGGAGGCTAGTGGGAAACAGGCACATAAGAATTTCAAAAGGCATTAATGGGATTGTACTCATAGGGAAGTCCACCCACAAGCCTCTAAGAGTAACACTCTTGGGGATGTCCTACCATTTCCGAGGACACCTCGATATGTCGAATGCTAAACCCATACCTTGCCCCACTACGTTGGCTCTTTGTGCACACTCCTGAGTGTGATTGCAAGATGGAGTCTGGTAGACAGGGAGCATAGGCAGAAAATAGGTCACAGTTTGCTAGAAAGAAACTACAAATTTGAGCTAAAGTGCCACCTTCTGGAGAACAAAAGAGAGGTTCCCAGTAGCCAGCTTGGTGAATGGTAAAAAACCAGAGAAAACATAATAATTCAGCTATAAGAGAGCAAGTAGTGTGGAACAGATTCACCTTTACAAACACAGATGAAAAACTCATAAAATAACAATACCATAGATCATAACACGCCATCTGCTGAAGTCAGTAAGCACAGAGTGTAGGAGGTGTCTGCTACTTCAAATGTGAAAGCTCTGATGCATAACCACAGGAATATGAAAAATCAAGGGAATACAGCATAAAAAAATGACAGTTGTCCAGCAACTGAGTTCAAAGGCATAGAATATTATGATCTAACTGATGAAGGATTCAGAATAGTGGTATGAACAAACTCAACAAGTTACAAGAAAATTCAGAAGTAACTCAATGAAATCAGGAATAAAATATATGAACAAAATCAGTTCTTTTCCAAAAAGATTGAAATTATAAAAAAAGAACCATGTACAACATACCAAAACCTATGGGTTTTGATCACACCTTATATGTCTGAGAGTGCTGGATCATGTGGTAGTTCTAGTTTTATTTTTTCCCCTTTCTTCCGCCTCTCCCTGCCACTCTGGTTCAAGCCATTGTTTCTCAGTCTAGTTGTGTGGGACACAGTTCCCTGGCCCATGCTGGTATTATGAGACTTGCACTCCCCCACCTGAGGCAGTCGGTCGCCAGTCATCAGTTGGCCATGAACAGCAGCTCACGGCAGCTCTCACCGGCTGCCAGCTGCTCACGATGACTGCCAGCCTTTCATGGCAGCACACAGTATCCACAGCAGCCCACAGCAGCTCATGATGGCTGCCGGCCACTCACGCGCTGGCCACTGGCCACTCATGGCAGCACTGGTGGCACACAGTAGCCCATGGCAGCACACAACAGCCCGTGGCAGCTCACGCCAACTTCCAGCTTCTCACGGCAGCCCAGCTCCAGAGAGAGCTGTTGTTCACAATCTTAGCTGTAGAGGACACAGCTCACTGGCCCATGTGGGAATTGAACCCGCGACCTCAGCATTTAGGAACCCAGCGCTCCAACCACCTGAGCCACCAGGCGGCTCCCTAGTTTTAATTTTTTGAGGAACCTCCATATTGATCAAAAACTATGGTAAATGTTTAAATAAAAAAATGTTACAGTAAAAGACACATTGTCATTGATCCCCCTCAAAAAACTCTTCCTTGCTTCTAACACACTTATCCCATTGTTCTAGCCACTTTCTGAAGCAGTTCTGGAAGTCCTCTTTTGTGTCTTTGTTGTGACTGCCGTGACTGCCTCTGTGTCCTAAATCTATTCAAAACGTTTTCCTTTCATGGTCATTTTGACTTTGAGGAAGAGCCAGAAGTCACACCATGCCAGATACAGTAAATAAGGTGGAGGAGGACACACCATAGTGGATTTTAGTTTTGTTTGTTTTTTAAATAAATTTTATTGGGGAATATTGGGGGACAGTGTGTTTCTCCAGGGCCCATCAGCTCCAAGTAGTTGTTCTTCAATCTAGTTGTGGAGGGTGCAGCTCAGCTCCAAGTCAAGTCGCCATTTTCAATCTTTAGTTGTAGGGGGTGCAGCCCACCAATCCACGCTGAAATTGAACCAACAACCTTGTTGTTGAGAGCTCGCGCTCTAACCAACTGAGCCATCCGGCCACCCCTCCGGAAGCTCAGCGGCAGCTCATTGTCTTCAATTTAGTTGTGGAGGGTGCAGCTCACTGGCCAATGTGGGAATCAAACTGGCAACCTTGTTGTTCAGAGCTCATGCTTTAATCAACTGAGCCATCCAGTCACCCCATAATGTTTTTATTTGACAGAAATTGCTGTACCAGAAGTGATGTGTAACATGGAGCCTTTCTATTGTGATCACAAAATCCGGTGAATGCTGCTGCTAAGTGCCGTCTAATGGAAAGGTAGGGATCTTCAATATGGGAAGCAGCGTGTCGAAACTTCATAACAATGTGTGACAAGTTTCAACTTGTTCAGTGCAGTCAGTCGGGTGTGAGCTACAGTTGAGAGAAAGTGTGTTTTAAAGCATGCCGTAAATCATCCTCCATTGTGACAATGCTCCATGTCACACATCGCTTCTGGTATACTGCCATTTCTGTCAAACAAAGACATTACAGTTTGTCCTCATCCACCTTATTCACTGAATCTGGCACTGTGCGACTTCCCCCAAAGTTAAAATGATTCAGGACAGTGAGGCAGCCACAACAGTGCAATTAAAGACACTCACAAAAGAGGATTTCCAGAACTGTTTCAGAAAGTGGCAAGAAGATGGGATTAGTGTGTTTGAAGTGAGGGGGATTAATGGCAATGTGTCTTTTACTGTAATATATTTTTATTTAAACACTCACCATATTGTTTGATCACACCTCATATATGCACTCCCATGTTTATTGCAGGTGGCTATTTTGTCTAATGCACATGAAAGCAACCTAAATGTCCATCAGTGGATAAATGGATAAAGATATTGACTATATATACAATGGAACACTATTCAGCCATAAGAGAAAGGAAATCTTACTATTTACAACAACGATCTTGAGGACATTATGCTGAATGTGATAAGTCAGACAGAGAAAGATAAATATTGTATGATATCTCTTGTATGTGGAATATAAACAAAAATTGAACACACACAAAAAAGAGAGTGGAATGGTGGTTATCATGGGCTGTGGTGGGGAAATAGGAGAGAGGTTGTTTAAGGGAACATACTTGCAACTAGTAGATAAATAGGTCCTGGAGGTCAAATACACAGTACAGGGATTACAAACAACAAAACTGTATTTTAAATTTGCTAAGATACTAGATCTTAATTGTTTTCAGCACTAGAAGAAATTATAATTATATGATGTGATAGATGTGTTAGCCAACACTACAAAGCAAATCATATTGCAATATAAATGTACCAAATCGATATGCTGTAAACCTTAAATTTACATGTTATGTCACTTATACCTCAATTTAAAATGTTTATATATTACAAAAATTGTCTAAGTAAATAAGAGGCAAATGCATAAAACAATAAATATAAATCTGTGTTAATGAACACAAAATGCATAAAGATGCAATTTGTGATACAACATAAAGGGGGGCAACAGAATTATGACAGTAGAGTTTTGTATACTACTGAAACTCAATTGGTATTAATTCAAACTGATTGTTTTAAAGTTAATATATTAATAATAATCCCCAGGATTACCACTAAGAAAAACCGAAAAATATACAGAAATAGAAATAAGAAGGGAATCAAAATGGTATACTAGAAGATGTCCTTTAGTAGATAATGAATAAACTGGTACATACCTACAACAGAATATCATTCAGCACTAAAAAGAAATAAGCTATCAAGCTATGAAAAGATATGGAGATACCTTAAGTGCACATTACTAAGCTAAAGAAACCAATCTGAAAAGGCTACATATTGTATGATTCTAACACTATGACATTCTGGAAAAGGTAAAACTGTGGAGACAATAAAGAGCTCAGCGGTTGCCAGGGAACAGTGGAAAGGAGAGAATGATGAATAGAAGGAGCGTAGGCAATTTAGGGGGCAGTAAAACTATTCTGTAAGATACTATAATGGTGGATACATGTCATTATACATTTGTCTAAATCCATAGAAGGTAGAACACGAAGAGCAAACCCTAATGTAAAGTATAGTCTTTGGTTGATAATGATATGTCAATATTGGTTTGTACGTTGTAAAATATATACCACACTGGTGCAGACTGTTGGTGGAGAGGCTGTGTATGCGTGAGTAGGCAGGAGATGTAAATAGAAAAGAAAACATGAGCTCCATAATATAATGTAAACATTGTAAGGTTAAGGGCTGTGACACTATTTTCCCTCCAGTATCTCTAACTCTTCGAGGTACAGATTTTGAACTCAAGATTTTCAAAAAGAAGAGAATTTTGTGTGACCTTTGGCAAGTCATTTCACCTTTTGTACCTTATACTTTTTATGTAACGAATAAAAATGTGGAGAAATGGTCCACTAGAAAAAGATCAATCAATCAAATGAAGGTAGAACTGTAAGAATTCCATAACAAAAAGAAAAAAAGATATGAAACTTACAAAAGAATGGCAAAATAGCAGAAGTGCTTTCTAATCAGTAATCATGCAAATAGTAACCAAATATGAGGTGGTTATACTAATATCAAACAAAACGGACTCTCAAACTTGTTATGAGACACAAAAGACATGCGTTGATAAAAAGGTCAATCCATCAGGAAGATATAACGATTTTTAAAGATATATGCACTAAGCAACAGGGCCACAAAAATATATCAAGCAAAAAATTGACGGAAATGAGGGGAGAAATAGTGCCACAATAATAATTGGACATTAAATACCTAATTTTTAATAATAAATAGAAATGTAGAATGAAGTTCAATAACAATACTTAAAGAACACTACACATATAATACGCTAATGGACATTTACAGAACACTCCACCCAACAACAGCAGAATACACATTCTTCTTAAGTGCAAATGAAACATTCTCCAGAACAATATATAAAGCCATAAAAAAGTCTAAATAACTTTAAAACATTGAAATCATACAAAGTATCTTCTGTGAGCATAGTGGATTGAAGCTAGAAATCATAACATCAAGAAAACACAAAGATGTGGAAATTAAACAACTTTTGTTAGAGAAACAATGGATAAAAGAAATTGTAGTTGAAATTTAAAAAACACTTTTGATGAATCAACACAAAGCACAATTTGTCCAAGCTTATGGGTTACAGTGAAAGTGGTGTTCAGAGGGAAATTTATAGTTGTAAATGTGTACATTAAAAAAATGAAGAAGAAAGATCCAGAATTGGATCTTTTTTCATAAGGTGTAAAAATTAATGAAAAAAGAAAAGAAGAGCAAGGTAAACCCAAAAGTAGGGAAAGAAAGGGAATAGTAAAATTAGAGCCAAAATAAAATAAAAAATACAGGAAAAAATAAAACAGAGAAAATCAACAAGGCCAAAATTTGTTTGCTTAAAAAGATTAACCAAAAATGACAAACATTTAGTTAGACTGACCAGGAAAAAATAAAAGACTCAAATTACTAAAATCAGTAAGAAAGTGGGAAGGTTTTGGACATTACCAAGATGTCAGAGTATGAAAACTTGGATCTTCTTTCCCTCCATAAATATACCGATTCAGCAATAATCCATGGACAAATTCCCTATGTGAAGAAAGACCCCTGTACCCCAGGAGAATAAAAAAACAAACTCGGTATGGAGATTGAAGACAATCCTTTGCTGGAGATCCTGCCCTTGGCACAGCACCGTATGCTTAGAAAGAGATCTCTGGCTCCCAGATTTATCCAGTTAAGGGAAAATTTGATTCATGTATTCAATGCCCCAACTTTTCTGAATAGACTCTTAAGAAGATTGGCTTCTGTAGTGCCTATCTTGAAATACTGAAGAGTCAGGAACAGTCTAGGAGTAGAAAAGTGGTGGTGATTTGGGTTGATAGACACCATTGATCCTCCCCACGCTAAGCACAGAGTGAGCAAATAAAAATTTCTAGCTCTCAGCTCACCTCTTGGGGAGGGAAAGCATCCAGTACCCCAAATTCTCTGATGCATCCTAAAGAAATAGCATTTGTCTCCCCAGTCTTGAAGCTCTGAAGCATCTGACAAAGTCTACCCAACTAGGGCAGAATGGAGGTAGGAGCTTGGGCTTGTAAACACTATAGACACTACCTCTCCCAGCTCAGTACAGAGGGAGTAGAAAAATACCACAGATTCCACAGAAGGAGTATGCAATAATGCCTGTATCCCAGTTCTTCCTGGAAGGTGCTAAGCTGCATACTTTTCCAGCCTAGCCTGGGTGTCTAGTTTCTAATGTGCCTGCATCTAGGTGCTGACTGCATCCTTCTGTTTGGGACACTGACTGGTCTTGGTATACTCTCAAATATTAGGAGTCACTAAGAAAAAAAGGAGGCATGGACAGTAACAAAACTTTGAGAGACAACTATAAGCTTGGGCTGAGCTGACTACTGAGGTTCATCTCCTTCATGAAACCATTCTGTAAAAACAATGAGAGGTGGCTGTTTTGTCTAATGCACAGAAACCAACACAAAGTCGAGAAAAATGAAGAAACAAAGGAGTATATTCCAAACAAAAGAACAAGATAAATATCCGTAGATATTAATGAAATGGAAATAAGTCCCTTACCTGATAGAGAATTCTTAGGAACAATTATAAAGAGGCTCACTGAGGTCAGGAGAGCAATGTATGAACAAAGTGAGAATTTCAACAGAAAAAAATTAAAGTATGAAATGAAAATCACAAATTAGAATGTAAGAACTAAACTTAAAAAGTTCAATAGAGGTGTTCAAAAAACTAGATCAAGCAGAAACAGTGATCAACTAACTTGAACATAGGACAGTAGAAGTTATGCAAACAGAAGAGCAAAAAGAACAAAATGAAAAAGAGTCAATAAGGGACCTATGGGACACCATCACACAAAGTAATATATGTATTATAGGGGTTCCAGAAGGAGAAAAGAGAAAAGGGCAGAAAGATTATTGAAAGAAATAATGATTGAAAACTTCACTAAACTGAGGAAAGAAACAGACCCGCAATCCAGAAAGCCCAGCTGTTTCCAAATAGTGTGAACCCAAAGAGACCCACACCAAGATACGTTATAATTAAAATGTCAAAAGTTAAAGACAAGGAGAGAATCTTAAAAGCAACAAATGAAAAGCAACTTGTTACATAAAAGAGAATCCCAATAATATTATCTGCAGATTTTTCAGCTGAAATCTGAAGGGAGTAGTTCAGTATATGCAAAGTGCTGCAATAAAAATACTGCCAATCAAGAATATTAAGTGCAGCAAAGTTATCCTTCAGAATTGAAGGAGAGATAAAGAATTTTCCACTCAAACAAAAGCTGAATGAATTTATCACCTCTAGACAAGCCTTGTTAAAGGGTGTTCTTCAAACTGAAACAAAAGGACACTAATTAGTAACAGGAAAACATATAAAGTATAAAACTCATTGGTAAAAGTAAATATATAGTTAAATTCAGAATTCTCTAATGTAATAGGGATTTATAACTCTAGTATAAAGGTTAAAAAACAAAAGTATTAAAAAATAGCTGTAAATATAATAATTTGTTAATGGATAACAACGTAAAGAGATGCAAGTGGTGACATCAAAAACAAAATTTTGGGGAAAGGGAGCTCTTGTATGTCTTTGAAGTTAAGTTATTATGAGCTTAAAATAGACTACTATATTTATGTAAGCCTCATATTAATTACAAGTCAAAAGCCTATAGGTTCACAAGTAACCAAACTTTACATCTCAAAATACTAGAAAAAGAACAAAGTAAGTCTAAATTTAGCAGAAGGAAGGAAGTACAGATCAGAGTCCAAAAAAATGAAAAAGAGACTAAAACGTCAATAGAAAAGATCAATAAGCTGAAGGTTTTTTTTAAAAAGATAAAATTGACATATTGTGAGCTAGACTCACCAAGAAAAAAAGAGGACTCAAAAACATTAAATCAAAAAAGAAAGAAGAGACATTACACCTGATATCACAGATATACAAAGGATCATAAGAGACCATTATGAACAATTGTACACCAACAAATTGGATAAACTGGAAGAAATTAATAAATTCCGGAAACATACAACCTACCAAGACTGAATCAGGAAGAAATAGAAAATTTGAATAGACCAGCAAGGAGACTGAATTACAGGTAACCCCCATATAACACGGCTGTTAGTTTCCTAAAATGCTGTGTTATCGGATTCGTGTTATACAAAACAAAGAACTAGTACAAAAAAGGGGATTAGGTTCCAGAATTTTTAAAAACATACTATTATATTTTTATAATTAAAATAAATATCTTTATTAAAGCAATTTTCATCAAAAGTATAATGTTAATATGTATTAAATAATGTTTTCTTCATCATCAACTACTAAGCACCATTACTCGAGGTTACTTTCTTTTTGACAAGATATCTTCATCCTCTGATCTTAATACTCCATGAACAAAATGGATTTAAAATTCTAATACATTTTAAAATTCTGCAGTCGAATCTGATACAACATCCACGCTTGAATGAAAAATTTCAAATGAGATATCTTTTGCTCTTAAAAGCTTTTATTATGTTCCGTGTTATTCGGGGATTTCCCTAATTTCAAATGAGATATTTTTTGCTCTTAAAAGCTCTTATTAGGGGCTGGCCCAGTGGCTCAGGCGGTTAGAGCTCCATGCTCCTAACTCCAAAGGCTACCGGGTCGATTCCCACACCAGCCAGTGCGCTCTCAACCACAAGGTTGCCAGTTGGACTCCCGCAAGGGATGGTGGGCTGTGTCCCCTGCAACTAGAAAACGGCAACTGGGTCTGGAGCTGAGCTGCGCCCTCCACAACTAAGATTGAAAGGACAACAACTTGACTTTGAAAAAAGTCCTGGAAGTACACACTGTTCCCCAATAAAATGCTGTTCCCCTTCCCCAATAAAATCTTTAAAAAAAAAAAAAAGAAAGAAAGAAAAGAAAAGCTCTTATTATGCTCAGTGTTGTTCAGGGATTTCTCTAATTCTCAAACCGTGTTAGAGTGAAACCGTGTCCTAGGATGCCGTGTTGTTCTAGGGTTTTCCACAATTCTCAAATGGTGTTATAGAAATGCCGTGTTATATGGGGTTACCTGTATTAATAAAAAATCTCCCAACAAATAAAGTCCAGGACCAGATGATTCACTAGTGAATTCTACAAAACATTTAAATGAGAATTAATGCCAATCATTCTCAAACTATTCCAAAAAATAGAAGAGAGGATACGTCCAAACTCGTTTTACAAAGCTAGAATTACCCTGATAACCAAAACCAGACCAGACAAGGACACCACAAGAAAAGAAAGTTACAAGCTAATACCCCTGATGAACATAGATGCAAAAACTTCAACAAAATATTAGCAAACCATATTCAACAATATATTAAAAGGACTATACATAAAAAAATCTTTAAAAAAAAAAAAAAGCAAATTATAGGCTTTTAGTATCCTAAAAGGCAGTTAAAAAAAAGTCATTTAATTTCGACTGGGTGTTACCTTTATCCTAAAACACACCATCCATCCTTGCCTTACTCTTTGCTCTTCCCCACCACTGGCTTTGTTTATACTAATGACCAGAAACTAGTTCACCACTCCTTGTACTGATGCTGAAAACCTCTATAGTATAGTACCTCTTTTCAGGAAACTTTCAACCTGGCATCCAAAAAAAAAAAAAAAAGAAAAAGAAAAACTAAATAACCGTGTTAAGATACTTTACTATGTCTGGTCTTTTAAAAAAGCCTTCTTGTTTTTTTGTTTTGTTTTGTTTTGTTTTTTTAATGCAAATATGGAGGTAGCTGCCTGTAGCCTGAGAAACAGTAGGCTCATATTAATGTGGATTTCTGACAATGCGACTTTGACACAAATAAAAGTGATTCATTTACACAGCTGTTGTCATGGAGTCAAAGGAGTTTATTAGAAGAATATGGAGGAATGAAAATCAAGATTCCCCCAAACTGTCAGCATTGTGCTTTTAGAAGTTTCTATCTACATCATTTCCTAAAGCATTTTGTGAGCCATTTTACCCACTAGAAAGAGAAATGTGTTAGCACTTGAAGCAGAACTCTCAATTTCCTTTAACTGAGTAGCAGGGGGACAACAGTAACAGATTAAAAATTGGGGGTGTAGAACAGAATTAATCCAATAAGTTCTTTTAAGTCATAGTCAGAGATGAATTTTACATCTAATAACTTTTTTATGTCACAGTAAGAGGTTGGAGTACCATGAAACTAGTATAAATCTTAGTTTTACTATCAGAATTTCAAAGGTTATTCTACATCATTTTCTTAATAAATAAAATACGTTCATTCCCAAGAACCCTAAATGAAACAGACATATTAAATTCTGTTAATCTGTCAACAGATTATAATATAACACAATATAAGAAAACTAAATGCAATTGAGTAAGTAACCCCCAAAATACAGAAAAGAAACCCAAATTGGTGAAAACAAGGAAGCAGAGAGAACATCATATTTTGCACCTAACTCTCCCTTTTCCTTGTGATTCTCAAATGCTTGACAAACTGTAATAGCAAACACCTGTGTGGTCCCAGAGGGTTAACAATCGTGTATTGTGACTGTACCATAGAAAAGGTCTCAAAGGCAAAGTTAAACTCATGCCTTGGTTCAGTAAATCAATGAGGTGAGAGCCTTGTTGACCTACATCGTTTTCAACCTTAGAGAACCAGTCAACCATTAAGTGTCCATCATATTATTATCTACCTGTGACCAAAGACAAATTTTTTCAGAATTGCAGTCAAAATGGATACAAGTACAAGGAGGTGAGAAAGCTGTTAAAGGAGTTATTGTAGAGAATTTGTTTGAGCTCTGCTGTCTAGTATGGTAACCACTAGCCTCATGTGAATAGTAAAATTAACTATAGTTGATCCTCATTATTTGAAGATTTTGTAAAAATTCAAAAATTCACTTACTAAAATGTATTTATAACCCACAAATTAATACAGTGCTTTTGTGGTCATTCATTGACATACACAGAGCAGCAAAAAATTTGATATGCACATGTTCCCAGTAGAGGTCGAACAAGGCGAAGCTCTGCCTTATTTTTTCAGCTCTTATACTGTGAAAAAGTGTCTTTTTTTGCAGCCTGTTAGCACTTTTGTTGGTGATTTCACTGTTTAAAATGGCCCCCAAGCATAGTGCTGAAATGCTCTCTAGTGTTCCTAAGCACAGGAAGAAGAAAATGCATGTGTTAGATAAGTTCTGTTTAAGCACAGTAACAATGTTTTTGGCCATGAGTTCTAGGTAAATATTGTATATATATAAATACATATTTAATATATTTATATATTATACACATTTTATACATATATTATACACATTTTATATATATATATATATATATATATATATATATATATATATATATATATATAGTATATATATAATGGTGCCAAAAAATGTACACACATTTTAAGAAAAGAAAACTTTACTAAAATTGTAATACTCAATATATACCAATAACAACAGATGAATACAAGTCACATTTGACTTCTGCAATGACAAGAGGTGCTCAAAGTGGTTACCATCAACATCCAGACGCTTCTGATTATAGTGAACTACTCTTGTGCAACGTTGACCAAAGTGTCCACTTGTATACATTTTTTTGGTACCCCAGGTGTGTGTGTGTGTGTGTGTGTGTGTATACATATATATATATATATATATATATATATATATATATATATGTATATATATGTACACATATATATATAAATATATATATGTATATATATATATTTTTTTTTTATCAGAGCAGGCTGGCTATTTGAGAAGATAAACAAAATTGACAACCCTTTAGGAAGACTCATCAAGAAAAAAGATGCCTCAAATAAATAAAATCAGATATGAAAAGGAGAGGTTATAACTGATACCACAGAAATATAAAGGATAATAGACCACTATAAACAATTATATGCCAACAAATTGGACTACCTAAAAGAAATGAATAAATTCCTACAAACATATAACTTACCAAGACTGAATCAGGAAGAAATAGAAAACCTGAATAGGCCAGTTACTGGTAAGGAATTTTCTGTAAAGGTTTATTAAGTCCATCTGGTCTAATGTGTCATTTAAGGCCAATGTTTCCTTTCTATCTGGATGATTATCAATTGGTGTGAGGTGTTATAATTTCACACTATCACTGTGATCATTGTGTTGCTGTTTATTTCTCCCTTAGGTCTGTAAATATATAAATACACACACACACACACACACACACAAAGGGTGCCAAAAATGCATACATATTTAAGACACAAAAAACTATTACTATTGTAATACTCAATATATACCAATAACAAAAGATGATAAGTCATGTTTGACTTCTGCAATTACAAGAGGTGCTCAAAGTGGTTACCATGAACGTCCAGACACTTCTGATTATGGCGAACTACTGCTTGAGCAACGTTGAACAAAGTGCCCACTTGTATACATTTTTTTGGCACCCCCAATGTATGAGATATGACAATTGTTTACGAACTTTCCACCGTGCACTTATATTCGCAGTACTGTACAAACAGCTTGGTAAGATTTCATAAACTTGGTATATCAGTGTCTCACAGCTGTGTTCATGTTGATGTGTGGCAGTGTCTTGATGAGTGGCATTCATTATTGTTGTTGTGTGTTTTTGTGTGCTGTCACAAGAATGTCTGAGCTTGAATTAGAGCAATGAACAAACATTAAATTTCTTGTTAAACTTGGAAAGAGTGGAAGTGAAATCAGGGACATGTTAGTCCAAGTTCATGGGGATAATGCCATGAAGAAAATGGCAGTGTACAAATGGATTAAATGTTTTTCTGAGGGGAGAGAATGCATCACTGATGAAGAGAGGTCAGGGTGGACAGTCACGAGCAGAACTGACAAAAACATTGCAAAAATTCGTCAAATTGCGCGTCAAAATCATGGGCTGATGGTGACAAGCATAGCAGACCAAGGAAACATTGATAGAGAAACAGGTAGGAAAATCTTAACTGAAACTCTTGGCATGAGAAAGGTGTGTGCAAAAATGGTCCCGAAGGAGCTCAGCGATGAACAAAAGCAAAGGAGAGTTGAAGTTTGCCAAGAACTTTGGGAGAGGCAAGACGATGTTTTGGGCCATTTTATCACTGGTGATGAAGCATGGGTGTACCAATACGATCCTGAAACAAAGCATCAAAATGCACAATGGAAGTCAGCTGATTCTCCATGACCCAAAAAGTTCCGTCAGTCCAAATCAAGAGTCAAAACGATGCTGCTAATGTTTTTTTTACCTCAGAGAGATTATTCCCTATGAATTTGTACCAATTGCACAAGCAGTTAACCAAGTTTACTATTTGCAAGTCCTGAAAAGTCTGCATGAAAAAGATGAAAGTGACCTGAACCTTTCGCTAACAATTCATGGCCCTTGCATCCAGACAATGCACCAGCTCACACAGCATTGTCTGTGAGGGAGCTTTTAGCCAGTAAACAAATAACTGTATTGGAACACCCTTCCTACTCACTTGATCTGGCCCCCAATGACTTCTTTCTTTACCCAAAGATAAAGGAAATATTGAAAGGAAGACATTTTGTTGACATTCAGGACTTCAATGGTAATACGATGACAGCTCTGATGGCCATTCCAGAAAAAGAGTTCCAAAATTGCTTTAAAGGGTGGACTAGGCACAGGCATCGGTGCATAGCTTCCCAAGGGGAGTACTTCGAAGGTGACCATGATGTTATTCAATAAGGCAATGAGGTATGTAGCACTTTTTCTAGGATGAGTTCAGGAACTTAATTTGTGACCATATGGTCACATATGGTCTTCTTGATGGATTATGACTTTTATCATTGTATGTCCATCTTTGTCTCTGGCTTTATGTCTATTTTGTCTGCTATAAGTACGGATATACCCACTTTCTTTCGGATATCATGTGCTTGGAGTATCATCTTCCACCCCTTCACTATGAACCTATATTTGTCTTTGGAACTGAAATGGGTCTCCTGAAGACAGCATATATTTGGGCTTTGTTTTTTAATCCATTCAGCTATTGTGTGCCTTTTGATTGGTGAGTTCAGTCCACTTACATTTAGATTATTGATATATGTGAATTGACTACTGCCATTTTGTCTTTTGTTTTATTTGCTCTATATCGCCATTGTTTCTTTTCCCTTGTGTTTCCTGTACTATTTTAGTTTGGTAGTTTTCTGATGTTTTCCTGTTTCCTCCTTTTTTGTTTCTTGTCTGATGTAGATTTTTGTTTTGTGGTTACCATAAAGTTTATATAAAATGTCTCACAGATAATCTTTTCTTCTGATAGCATCCTATCTTCACTTGCCTACAAGCTGTGGATTTTTTTCCTCCTTCCCTTTTATGTTTTCATTGTCATAAATTATCCCTTTTACTGTATTTGTTAACAAATTGAAGTAGCTATAGTTATTTTTAATGATTTTTTCCCCTTTACCCTTTATGCTATAATTGTTTAACAGTCTATTTTGTAAAAGAGTTGCAGCTGTCTGATTCTATCACCTTACTAAGAGTTTTGTGTACTTTTTGCCTTTTCATTTCTGGTAGAAGAGTTCATTTCAACATTACATGCAAGGTAGGTCTTCTGGTAGTGATCTCCTTCAGCTTTTGTCTAGAAAAGTCTTTATTATTCCCTCATATCTAAAGGACAACTTCTCTGGATAGATTATTCTTGGCTGGAAAATGTGTCTTTTAATATTTTGAATATGTCATTTCATTCTCTTCCGGCCTGTAGAGTTTCTGATGAGAAATCTGATGATAGCCTGATGGGGCAGTTGCTTTACAGGTTGCTAATCCCCATCCCAACTCCAGCGCCTTCTAGAATTCTTTATTATTGACTTTTGACACTTTTAAAATAGTTTGTCTTGGAGAAGGTCTTTTTGCATTGAGGTAACTAGGTGTTCTATTAGCATCTTGTACTTGTATGTCCACCTTCTTCCCCTGATTTGGGAATTTCTCATCTATTAGTTCTTTAAATAGGCTCTCTTTTCCCTTCTTCTCTTCTCCTCTGGGATACATATTATCTTTATAATGTCCTATCTAATGAGCTGGATAGTTTTAGTAGAGTGTTTTTTTTTTTTCTTTGAATCTTAGTTCTCTCTCCTCTTCTACTTAAACCATGTCTGGATTTCTATCTTTACATTTGCTAATTCTCTCTTCCATATAATCTGCTCTATTTCCAGTGCTTTCTGATGCACTCTTCATCTCATTCATTGAGTTCTTCAGCTCCAGATTTTTTTTTTTTTTTTTGGTTTTAACCTCTTTGGTATAGTACTCCTGTTCATTAATTTTGTTCCTGAGATTAAACTGTCTTTATGAGTTTCCTTGTATCTCACTGGGTTTCTTCATGATAGGGATTTTGAATTCTCTATCATTTAGATGAAAATCTTGTGACTTTGAGTTTGGTTTCTGGCAGAAATTTTTAGTTTCTCTTACTGGAGCTAACTCTAGTTATGTTTGAGAGTCATCCACCACTTTCCACTATCTCTGCCAGAGGTTTTGCAGGTGCCCTCTTCATTGCTATTTTTGCCTCTGGGGTTGCTGGTGCCTTGCTGATGCATATTGCTGGCATTGCAGGTATCGTTGCATTCTGTCAGGGTTACAGGGATGGGTGTGAGACTTAGGAAACTCTTGTGGCAGGAGGATGGGGTGGGTGGGTGGGGGGAAGCTGATGTCCTGAGCCCTAACACTGTTGCTGCCTGGTTCCCTGTGGCTGCTGGCACTGCTGTGGCCAGGAGGCTGGAGTCACATGGAAGACCTCTACTGTAGTTACCAAGCTCTCTTGTGGTGTGGCACTGCTGCAGCAGAGGTAGGGACCCAGGTACAGGAGCCAATGCCACTGCTGTCCTTTGCCTTCACTGGGTCCATGGTGTGGGGACTGAAGCCCCATCTCCAACACTGCTACGGCACTCACTAGGGCTTCAGGCTCATCTGCCACAGCCACCAAGGCACTGGGTTTACAGACACCATCCCTACCATTTCCCCAATTTCGCCTCCTGTATGCATTCCAATCCACCCACCTTCAGATGCACAGATGTGTGGGTAGCTCAGGCACCCTATTGTGATGAGCAGAGCAATCTTTGTCGAGTTGTAGATGTCCCACTCTTTGAAAAGGAAAAAGGGAGCACCTCATTCTGCTGATTCTGATGTCACTCATAAAGTATTGTTTTAAAGAGTTAATCTAGAGAATAACTCCTGATCCTGAAGGCCTGATTACAGGCACTCTCTCCTAGTACCAGTGACCTTCTCACTGAACAAGTACTACCTCCCTTAGTTGTAAACTCTTTGGCAGTTGGCCTCTCATACAGTGCATCTTTGTACCTTGTCCAGTGATCTGCAAATAGTAGACGCATACAGGAACTCAACTGTATCAAGTTCTTGGCAACCATGAATAAAAAGTTAATCTGAATGATGTCATGGAAAATGGCTTAGTAGGACTCTCCAAGAATGGAGAACCAACCAATAAGCTGGCAGAAAAAAAAAAAAGGCATAATCAGCGTTTTTGGAACTCTGGATTCTCATCTAATACTTACAGAAACCAGGGTAGCGCTGAACAGAGGCTGTGAAATTTTGACAAATGTTGTAGTGTTCTTGTTTACCCACCTACCATCCTTCACTTCCCAGCTTTCCGCAGTGACCATAGGGACAGGAGACCATGTTCTTGGTGTGGCTCACTGGTGCCAGTGGAGAGGGGTGGCGAGGGATGCCAATATGGACCTTGTTCTAAAAAAACCCTGTGGTTGTGCATTTTACCTGTCTGGCAGTGACCTGAGGGACTAGCACAGAGGCTTCCTTTTGTTTTGCCGCTCAGCTCAAAGCAGCTTTCCAAGATCCAAGTGGCAGCAGCATTTAAAGACCTATACGACCCATGAGCATAGTGGGGAAGGAGCAGATGGAGCCAAGTCTGGATAGGAGGCTGAGGAGGATCCTTGAGCTTAGAATAAGGGCTTTGAGGCTTCTCATGTGCAATGTACATGCCAAGCCCTGACACACACTCAGAAAAGACCTGACAGGACCCTAAGACTACACCTCTAGCCAGTCCTTGGGCTCCACACAAGCAGGAGGCGAAGGCTAATGTGGAGTTGCAGACAGCTTGGCAAAGCATTCAGAGTGCCCAGCTCAAAACCCACCTGCAAAGTGCAGAAGAGGTTTTTTGTTATTCTTTTTTGAATGTCAGGGGTTTAAGGAAATGTCATTGGTTCACCACTGAAAAAAGTGGAACAGGGATTTTGGTGATTACATATGATAAGGAACAGTCTTTAAAAAAAAAAAAGTTTGGAAAAGCCAATTAAAAATGGACAATTGCAGCCCTCAAAAAACAACAGTAAACTGTAGGGAGAGAGGAAAAAGTGATTTCCAGAGTTACTGCATTATAATATTCTAAATGTCCAGTTTTCAACAAAAGATTACAATGCTTACCAAGAAACACCAGTAAAGGTAAATATATAAATATTGGTTTGCACCTGTTTTTGTTTATATGATTTGAAAGACAAATGCATAAAACAGTAATTATATATGTGTTAATGGGGATATAATAAACAAAGATGTAACTTGTGACAATTACATAAAGTGGGAGAGAGGATGGAAGTTTACAGGAGCAGTTTTTGCATGCTATTGAAACTAATATAGTACCATGTTTCCCTGAAAATAAGTCCTAGCCAGACCATCAGCTCTAACACGTCTAATGCGGTTTTTGGAGCAAAAATTAATATAAGACCCACTCTTATATTATAGTAAAGTAAGACCGGGTATTATATTACATTACATTACGTTACACCCAGTCTTATATTATAGTAAAATAAGACTAGGTCTTATATTAATTTTTGCTCCAAAAGACGCATTAGAGCTGATGGTTCGGCTAGGTCTTATTTTCGGAGTAACACGGTATCAACTCAAACTATACTGTTATAAATTTAGGATGTTAATTATAACTGCCAGGATAACGACTAAGAAAAAAGAAAATGGTGTTGGAAGCATTTAAGGAAAAAAGATAAAACTTATAGAAAAATGATAGAATTCTCTCCTAATCAGAAATCATTTTAAATCTAAATGGATTAAACTCACCAATTAAAGAAAGGTACTGGCAGAATAGATCATAAAAACATGATCCAATGATACACGATCTGCAAGTGACTCATTTTAGAGCCAAAGTAAAAACAGATTAAAAGTGAAAGGGAAAATATATTTCATGTGTTAATAACCAACAAAAAGCTAACATAAGAACAGACTTTAAAACAAAAAGACATTACATATAGATAAAAAGGTCAACCCATCAAAAAGATGTAACACTTATAAACATACACCAAACAGCAAAGCTTCTAAATGTATGAAGCAAACATTGATAGAATTGAACCGCAATGAGTTGCAGACCTCAAAACCCCACTTCTAATAATGGATAGACGGAACATCTACAATGAAGAATAAGGAAATAGAGGACTTGAACACTACAAATGAACTAGATCTAACAAACATACGAGGTGTTGTCAAATAATATGGTGAATGTTTAAATAAAAAAAATTATTACAGTAAGACACAATGCCATTAATTGCCCATAAAATACTCCCCCTCACTTTGAACACACTTATCCCATTGTTCTTGCTCCTTTCTGAAGCAGTTCTGGAAGTCCTCTTCCGTGAGTGTCTTTAGTTGCGTTATGGTAGCTGCCTCGATGTCCTGAATCTATTTGACTTTGGGGAAGAGCCAGAAATCTCACTGTGCCAGATCTGGTGAATAAGGTGGATGAGGACACACCGCAATGTTTTTATGTGACAGAAATTGCCATATACCAGAAGTGATGTGTGACAAGAGCGTTGTCATGATGGAGGATGGAGGATAATTTAAGGTATACTTTAAAGCACACCTTCTCTCAACTGTAACTCATACCCACTGCACTGAAGAAGTTGAAACTTGTCGCATACTAAGGTTTGACATGCCACTTTCTGTATTGAAGACTCCTGCCTTTCTGTTGGATGGTACTGGGCAACAGCATTCACCGGATTTTTTGATCACAACGGAAAGGCTCTATGTCACACATAGCTTCCGGTATGGCAATTTCTGTCAAATGAAAAATTACGGTGTGTCCTCATCCACCTTATTCACTGGATCTGGCACCAAGCCACTTCTAGCTCTTTTGCAAAGTCAAAGTGACCATGAAAGGAAACAGTTTTGAATTGATTCAGGACATCCAGGCAGCCACAACAGCACAACTAAAGACAAAAGAGGACTTCCAGAACTGCTTCAGAAAGTGGCAAGAACGATGGGATAAGTGTGTTAGAAGCGAGGGGGGCATATTTTGAGGGAGATTACTGGCAATGTGTCTTTTACGGTAATACATTTTAAACATTCACCAATTTCTTAAATCATACCTCATATACAGAACATTTCATCCAACAAAAGTAGAACTAACATTCTTCTAAGTATGCATGGAACATTCTCCAGGATTGACCATATATTAGGCCACCAAACAAGTCTCAATAAATTGAAAAAGACTGAAATCTTACAAAGTATCTTCTCTGACCAAACTGTAATAAAGCTAGAAATCAATTAAAAAAAAGTGAAAATGTGGAAATTAAACACTCTTAGAACCAAGTTAAAAATGAAATCACAAGGGAAATTAGAAAATACTTTGAAACAAATGAAAACAAAAACACTACCAAAACTTAAGGAATGTAGCAAAAGCAATGATCATACATTAACACCTACATTAAAAATGAAAAAAACAAAATTGCAAATGAATAACCTAACTCTATACCTTAAGGGCTAGAAAAAGAACAAACTAAACTTAGTTTACAAAGCTAGCAAACTAAGGAGCTAATAAAGATCAGAGCATGGACAAAATATAGAAAAATGATAGAATTGATGAAACCAAAAGTTGGTTCTTTGAAGAGGTCAACAAAATTGACATACCTTCGAGACAGATTAAGAAAAAACAAAACAAAACAAAACAAAACAAACAAAAAACTCAAATAACTATCAGAAACAAAGGTGGGGACCTTATCAACCTTTCAGAAATAAAAATGCCAACACATTAGATAATCTAATTGAAATGGCAAAATTCTTAGAAACATGTTACCAAAACTGACTCAGGAAGAAATAAATCTGAACAGATATAAAGTAAGTAAAGAGACTTAATCAGTAATGAAAAAACTCCCAACAAAGAAAAAGCCAGCACCAGATGGCTTCACTGGTGAATTCTACCAAATATTTAAAGAATTAACAATCTTCTTTCTGCCCCAACTTCTCCCTCCCCCATCAAAAAAAAAAAAAAAAGAAAAAAAGAAAAAAAAGAAAAAAAAAAATCAGAGAACGGAAAACTTCCTGATTCATTCTATGAGACCAGCAATACCCTGGCCAAAAAAAAAAAAGCAAAACAAAAAAACCCATAGAGACCAATATCCCTTATAATACTGATTCAAAAATTCTCAACAAAATACTAGAAAACATAATTCAACAGCATATTTTAAGGATTATTCACCATGGCCAAGTGGGATTTATCCTAGCAATGCAGGGATGATTCAAAATCTAAATATCAATCAGTGTCATCATAACATTAACAAAGGAGAAAAACAACAGGTTCATCTCAATTGATGCAAAAAAAAATATTGACAAAATTCAATACCATTTCGTGATAAAAATACTCTGCAAACTAAGAAGTTCTTCAACATGATAACATGCATTTATGAAACTCCACAACTAACATCATACTCAATGATGAAAGATGAAAACGTTCCACTTAAGATCAGGAACAGAACAAGTGTGCTTCCTTCCACTGCTGTTGCTATTCAATATTGTTCTGGATGTTGTAGCCAAAGCAATTAGGCAAGGAAAAAAAAGGCCTTCAAATTGGGAAGAATACTATCTATTCACAGAAGACACAATACTATATGTAAAAGATCCTAGAGTACACAAAAGAACTAGAACAAATACATTAATTTAGCAAAATCTCGGGAGAAAAGATCAACACACAAAGTCTACTGTATTCCAGCAATGAATACAAAAAGAAAATTATGTAAAACAATTCTACTTACAGTAAAATCCAAAAGAATAAAATACATTGTAGTAAATTTAATCAAGAAAACCGAAAAGTATAAACATCAAAAACCAGGAAAAATGACCAAACATTGCTGAAAGAATTCAAAGACATAAATAAAAGGAAAGACACTGTGTTCACAGATAGGAAGACTTAATATTGTTAAAATGTCAATACTACCCAAAACAATCCCTATCAAATTTCACAGATTCTACAGATTCAATGCAATCCCTGTCAAAATTCCAATGGCTTTTGCTTTTCAAAAAGCCAATCCTTAAATACTTCAATTTCATAATGTTCAGAGAAAAGTACATCTTCCATAGCTTTGCTTTTATTTCAATATAGGCAATATTCAGATGTTGAAAAATATACATTTTAGCAGAAGTTACAAGTTGTTAAAAAACAGTATTTCAAAAATTCTTGTAGCTTGATTAAATAATTTTTACATCTCTTAGGAATAGTTTTTAAAGTTTTAAGTCTTTATTCTTTCCCCATGATTTTATTGTGTTGTGTGCTGTGTGCAGGCACTATTAGATAGTCAGACACAGTGATTATGACATTGCCCTGTCCTAAAGGAAATCATGACAGAGTTGCTTTTAGTTTGAAAAAGTATTCAAATTAATATTTGTAAGCATGGATTTATTCAAGTCTTCTTCATTGAGTTTAAATATGAACCTTCCTGGATTATTTTGGGTTTGAAAAAGAAATGTTTGTTTTATATGCAACCTGAATATGTCAAAATATGTTTACAGTGTAAATATTACCATTCAATATATTTGCAAAACTTAATAGCTGTACTGAATATAAGCACACATATAAGTCCAATATTACACAGTGCATTTTAAATTTACTTGTTATGTTTTAATAAAACTCTGCTCTCTCTTTCAGGCCTGTCTTGACTCCTTGGGATATAGCACTAATAATGTTCTTGAGCCACATTACTCTATTTCTGTAAGATGTGGTGTGAGGTGAAGAAAATCAATCAATCTGTCCACCTCTGGGAAAAAACTCGCTGCTTGCCTTTGAACTCTTACATTTCTGATAAAGTATGTGGCTCCTACCTTTAAAAAATGCTTAATAATTTAATAAAATACCTAATAAAATATTAATATTATTCATATTTACTTATAATCAGTAGAGATGTCTTCTTTTATTTTTTGGTTTTCAAACCAAATATTTTTTTTAACAATTAAATTTATTTGGGGTGACACTGGTTAATAAAATAAGCTTCAAATGTGCAATTCTATTATACATCATCTGTATACTGCATTGTGTGCTTACCACCCAAACTCTAATCTGTCACCATATATTTGACCCCCCTTGCCCTCTTCATCCTCACCTCAACCCTTCCCCTCTGGTAACCATCCTTCTGTCCTCTATGAGCCAAATCAAATATCTTTTTTCAGCAAGAATCACAGGATTGAAGTTTGGACTACAGGTATGATTCAGACATGCAGTCCCTAAGCGTGTAATAAGGACATTTACCATCCTGATTAATTGTGCAAATATCTTATGAATGCTGTATACTGTAACTTTCTTTTTATTGCACTCTCATAGGTTCTGATGGACTTTTCAAGCCAACAGCTTTGAAATTGGACTCATACACAGTCATATGGTAATAATGAACTTTTACTGACATGAAAAGTAGTTGTTAAAAAACAGGGTTTCCCATAATATGGGAATCTAATTAATGAATATCTCCCACATTATCAGGATTCAAGTGAAAATTATGGTTAATCAGTTGTTACAGAAAATGATATATTACAATGAAGTCAACTGCAAAGTAGACTTGTTTGGCTGTTTTTATGCTGTAGAAAAAAAACACAAAACTTGTGTATATTGGTTTTCACATACATGATCACTTATTTTTCCGTAAAGATGAAATTACTTTGGTTGAATAGATACCATTTGTTGAGAACATCAAGGTTTATTTTTAATGTCATAATGCATTCAACCTATAATTATCAGAATAAATTTGCCAAGTAATATAACAAAATATAAGATGAACATTTTGCTTTTGAAACTGCGTAAGAGCTATACACTATTTTGTGAAAAAAAACTTTAATGTTCCATATTCTTAAGATTATTATTTCTCAAAAATCACACAAGTTTCCAAATATAAATGTTTGAAGAAAACAATAACATAAAGTTCAAAGCCAACCTGAAAAACGTTCCAGGTGTGTGGAGAATTAAAAGAAGGGCGTATTTACACTTTGTAATTTGATCTTGCTGTTTTAGAATGCATCTTTTTTCTTCAAATGAGGGATTCATTTCAAAACAGGGATTTATTTGATTTTCCTAGAATTGAAATGCTTAGTATTATCCCTATATTATACCTGGAATTTGTGAAGTTATCCTGACTCTATCTATCTTCTTGTTGTGGATCAGAGTGGCAAAAGTGAGTGCTAAGACCAAGTTTTTTTTAAATCTCTTCTAAATAGTTTTTCTTCTGGAGAACAATTCTATCATAAAATGTTAATACTAGAAGAGAATAAAATGAAAGAAAAAAACCTACAAAAATATCCTCAAATATCAAATGCAATCATTTCTAAATATAATAATCCATAATCATAGCTTTACCTGTTATTATTCCTGTACTAATATAATGTAACAACATATCAGTTAGGCTATTGGCTTTATTCTCACAAAGTCTTAGTGATGAAGTCTGGGTGTTATTTCCAATGTGCCATGATTACCAATGAGGACACTGAGTGGAATGTTCACATTTATAACATAAATTAAGATAGCTGGTTTACCTAATCTTTATAGCTGTATAAGCCTGGATATATATTTTTCTATTAAAATTCTATTATAACCCTAACCTAATCTTTGATTATAACCTAATCATTCATTCATATCAATATACACTTATTTATCACGATGTTGATTAAACTTCTGCTAGAAGACTGTATCACTAAATAGACTCTCTTTAAAGCTTCAGGAAAATCAACTCATTGAAAATTTAACAGATTCTTTGAACACTTTCACGTTTTTTATCTTCTGACTTCCACGGATCTCACATCCAGGGCTCCCATCCTTCCCAAGTCCTGCCAAGGATATTAGGGTCTGTTGCCTGGTCAATCAAGCACTTTACTTGAGCCTCTTCTGAAAGTCCACTCTCTGGTTCTTGGGCACGAATGTTGTGATCTTTGTTTCCTCGTGCTACAGCCATATAATCTTCAAAGGCAAGTACCTTCTCATGGCCCAGAAATAACTCATCACTGGAAAAAAAATTAAACAAGAACAAAAACATAAATCATGCATTATTTTTCCTTCCTTCCTGCATTTCTAGTTATCAAACATTCCCTCTCATCACTTATAGAATATTTTCTGCTGCACATAACCTTGAAGTCAAGAGATTCAATTTATAGAAAAACAGAACATGAATAATGCTGCTATTAATGTTTATCTACAAGTTTTTGTGCAGGCATATGTTTTCATTTCTCTTAGATGTATACTGAGGAGGCCAACTGCTAGGTCAAATGATAATTCTATGTTTAACTTTTTGAGGAACTGTCACTGTTTTTTCACAGCAGCTGCATGATTTTACATTCCTACCAGGAACATATAAGGGCTCCAACTACTCCACATCCTCACCAACACTTGTTATATTTTTTTATTAATGGGTGTGAAGTGGTACCTCATTTGCATTTCTCTGATGATTAATGATGTTAAGCATTCATTTGTAAAATGAGAATAATAGTGCTAACATCATAGACTAAATGTGAAGTTCTCAGCACTTTATACAGCATTTAGTAATTCTTCAGTAAATGGTACCATCTAGTGTTCTGATTGTTTTTTCCACAAATAATAATCTTACCAAGTAATAACTGCTGGATTGGCACCTGCTAACTTTCTCTTAGCATAACATATTTTCTGCCGAGGATACCAATTTTTTTCAGTTACATTTATTTCTTGAATCCATGATCCCCCTTTTTTCAGCATTTTCTGTTCAAAATTCTAAAGGAAAAGAACATGATTATTTCTGCTTACTGTAACAGTATATATGATCACATTCAAACAGATTAAACAAGTAATGATCTTAAACAACTATCTCTATAACTACGGAGAACTCAATAGCTTTTTATACAAATTCTAAAGATAATACATACAACAGTGACCATGATCTCGAGGGACTGCAGTTAAGCTTAAAATATCACTCCCTATGTAAAGGACACCACTGCTAGGCTTCATTCTTTTGGGCTGTATTATGAAAAACTCTTTGAGATTTAAGACAACACTGTCTTTATGATCAAGGAAAACCTCATGCAGAACAGATTTAAAAATAAAAGTTGTCTCCATGAGAAATGGAACCCACCATCACCAATGGGTCCATATTTCCTCTCCTAGTTAGAAACACATTCAATTGAAACAAGTTTTCTCCAAATAAAAGTATATTCCTTATCTGGTTTTTAGGCCAAATGACCCCCAAATGTTAATTTCAATAAATGCTTTAAAAAAAAAGTAAATATTTTAGGAAACACAATTTGATGCATTTCCATCATATAAAAGTAGATGCCAGATCAATTCCTGGTACACTGTAATGAAAGTAAAGAAGTACATATAAATCACCCTACTTTCCAGTCGAAGGAAGGGTCCTTTACAAAGACGTCCATGGTAGTAGTAAGCAGGTCAGGGTATGAGCGGAAGGCTCTCAGTGCATGCACCATGACACTGTAAATAACACCTGTTTCTTTCATTGGTAACATCAGACTGATAAATTGGCGAGTTAGACGAAAAGGCATCAACTCAGGGACTGGCAGAAACTAAACAGAAAAAAATTCATGCAAGAAATAGAATATGTGAAGTAAAAATCTCAAAGTAACAGGCACAAACAAAACATCCTCCCATAGTTATAATTCACGTTTAGTGAGAATATGAACTCCTCTTTTCTTGAAATCAGCTATACAGATATAAATTTACTATGTGCAAGAGTAATCACACAATCATCCTTGCAATGCAAAAACCTTTCAATGCAAAAAATGTGCACAGGACCACACAGCCTGCAGAGATTTAGAAGTACAATTTAAAACACTCAGAGTTTAATGTCAGAGAAAACATTTGTATTATATCTTGTACAAAACAATTTGCTTACGGGGTTTCATAAAAACTTCCACATAGTTCTCCTTATAGGAACAGGAACACATTTTATTCTTAGCTTTGATTAAATAACTTATCACACCTTCCATAAGCCGACTGAAAAAATGAAGTTGAAGTTGAGAATATCCCTTTCTGAGAGGATTTCAAATTTAATGACCATGACAAAACTGACCTAACTGACATGTCATTTCTTCTTTAAAACTATCCATTTCCAGAGGGTGTTACAAAGTCCTAGGACAATTCCAAACTAGCCAAGAACAATGAGAGCAAGAAGAGCATACCTGAGTAGCTGATCCAAATGCATGTCCAAAGTCAATTCCAATCATTGCGCCTGTCTCCATGCTTATCATGAAGTTGTTCAGATGTCTGTCTCCGATACCCAGAATCCAGTGGCTAATGCACATCAGAGCATGAGAGCTAGCAAAGTGGGTGCGGAGTGCCAGAAAGGCTTCAGGGCCCATGCTCATCTTCAGAAAGGCCCGCCTGGGAGAGGAAGACAAAACTCTGGGGTCTCTGCTACGCCACCAGCTGGCTGATAAAGTCAGAAGTATACTTACTTTAAGAGACCAGCAGGCACTTTACTTTCTCTTTTTCTGAAAGATGTGACTGTTTCAGTACGACTAGCTCCCCTATGATTTAATTACAGGAAACATCTGATTAGAACAAACTTCTCATGACTGGAAATTTAAAATTCTTTGTTTACACTGAAACTCAAATAAAAAATAACTAGATTTTGATGATCTCTCTGAGGCAAAACTTTCTAAGAAACAAAAGGATATACGCAACTTTGAGGAGCATGAACTAATCAGTAAAAAGAAAAAAATCAAAACAAACTTACTTATACATTAGCATGTAAGCACCAACACCATACTTTCCAGACATCTTTGTCAGCCAGTCTCTATATTCAAACGGTGGTGCTTTGGGATCACTAACCAATAGGAAAAACGGAATAAGCATTAGGAAGATATTTAGCATGATGATTTCAGAAGCATAGAGAACCAAGAAAAATAGTTAAGAGGCAGGGAAAAATAAATATGACTTTTAATTGTATTTAGTATTAATGCTGAACCCATGTTACTCTGGATCTAGAATATCAATATATCATTATGCATTCTTAATTACTAAAGAAACCAAAGCTATTTCCTATGTAAAAATCCAGGTACAAAACAATTAGATACAATAATTTTCCCACTTCATACAGAGAGGAACAAGATGACCTGAACGTAAGTGTTGAGACTTAGGCATATGGTTCTAAAAATTTGATCCTAGAAAAGAACCATAACAGGATGACAATACTACATGCAACTTCTTTAAAGTAGGCAAGAAATGTTAAGCCATATTACTATTACAAACAAAAAGACCACAAATTATATAGCAGACAGATTAAGTCTGCTCTTGTCATTACTTAAAACATTGCCATACTCTTTTTAACCATTTCCAGTATGCAGATACCTATAAAATCTATATTAAGAATATTTTCTTAGATTACAATGGATTTGAACTGAATTTAAAAAGCTGTTCTTAATAATGATTCATAGGCAAAAGGCAGTAACTGGGCAGTTAGAAACAATGTGATATTTGTTTAGCCACTTTTGAGTTTATATAAAAAGCTTTAACAAATTTTTCTTAAAATCTAAAGATAGAACAATTTCACAACATATTACTTAGGAGTTCAATCACTTAAGGTGAACCTTTTCTGAGGTCCTACTATGTTAATTTCATAAATAGGCCACTTGATTTTCACCTAAACTCTCTACTTTCAACTGGGATGAAAATCTTTAGTTTGGAGAACTACATGTAAATTAAGAAAAAAATAGCAATGTTTTTTAGTAATGGAGGTTAGAAGTGCTTTGTTTTAAAAAGGTAGTGGGGAAGTAATTTATACAATTTTGTATTTGAAAAGCACCTAAAACTCTATTGATACTGTTTATCTTATGCATTTTACATTACTATCCCATGTTGCAAACAGAGGCATGAGAACAAGGGAAAGGCAAGTCACTTGTCCAAGATTCCCCTTGTGAATTACGAACACTGTGAGTTAGCACCAGACCAAGCTCTGGATTTTCTGACTCCGGGAAGTACTGTTTATCAGTTTCCCTGTCTTCCAGAGAAGGCAGAAACAATTCTAGGCAAAGGACTCAAATGACTGGAATTAAAAGTTGGTAAACACTGTCCTATTGAGCAAACTCTACAAATAAGAGTTTGAAAAGAATACGATTAATTTTACAGACATCATTCCTGACTGATGACAATATCGTGTAAATACTTTCAGGAAAGAATGAGTACAATGAAAAGAAATAGGCCTTAAAGCTATTTGTTAATATTTCCCCTTCCTTTATTCTACAGCTTGTCATTAAAACTTGTCGACTCCTTCTATAGCTTGTCATCAAAACATGTCAACTCGTCCTTCAAAATGTCTTTCAATCTTGTACTTTTTTCTTTACAGAAACAAAAACCCCTTCTGATTAAAAAATACATGTTCACTGAAGAAAAGTTTGAAAATATAAAAGGATAAAGAAAAATAAAAAGCACCTATATTGTGACTTAAGTTAATCACTAATAATCCTAGTTATACCACTTAGATGCTGGGTGACTTAAAGCAAGTTACTTAACTTTTCTGGGCCTCAGCTTTCTCATCTGTACAAAGGTGATCTTACCTTGTAGATTTTTCTAAGAAATAAATGACTTCATACATATTAAGAACTGAGACTAGTGTCTAGCACACAGAAAATGTTTAATGAAATGTTAGCTGTTAATCTTATTATCTTATTATTTATTCATATTTGTTTTATTTTCTTCAAGGTTTTTTTTTTCCCACCAAAGTTAATACTTTTTTTTAACATTGTGGTAAAATATATGCAACTGCTGTTTAGAACCTTCTACTCCATTTAGTCTATTCACCTAACCAGAGGCACATTAAAGACTAGGCCAGGATTTGGCTGAGAGCACCAATTAAAAGGGGTTCTAAGATGTCACCGGAAACATGAGGTGGAGGAAATTGAATTTCCAACAACTCTTCTCAGAATGTTAAAACTAGGCAGCAGCAGGCTGGCTGGAATGGACTTGGGCAGAGCTAGAGAAAATATTTGGACTCCACATTACCTTAGGTAAGCTGCTTTCTCCTCTTGTGACATGTTACTCAAAAGAAGTTCCTTTAAGGTAAGAGTATTTTCAATCCATTCAATTAATCCTAATCTGAAAAGGAGAATAAAAGGTATATGAATACAAACTTAAACTGCTTTCTTTAAGATAAAAACTGTAAGTTTAGAAGTGTTTATTAGTTCTTTTTAGTCTCTGTTATTGTGAAATCTAAACCACTGAATTGTCAAGTAACCTCCAACCTCATCTTGGCAAAATGAAACAAAGGATTTGGCCCAGCGTAAAATTCCCATTCATATAAATCTACTCTAAAATGACAATGCCCATGTGGTCATACCTGGAGGTCATGGGTATTACGTGGTATGTCTTTAACTGCATGTTTCTCTGACTACAGGCGGCATCTCGGGAAAGAAGGACATTCATGACCTCGAAGAGCTGCTCAATGCGTTGGTCCTGCCGCAAATCTTCACCTCCCTTCACAAGGAAAGGATATTCTCTCTCATCATGGCCTCGGATGATGATACGCTTTGGTTTTCGGATAGAAGCCATTATTTTTATCTTTAAAAATTAAAAATAAAATTTTTTTAGGTGCAGCCTGAGAAATTAAGAGAATAGCCCATCATATCATCATCAAAAAAGTAAGGCTGGTTGGCACACATTCCTCAAAGAGACCTCTCTTTGAAGACTGTCAGGTGACAGAAAAAAATAGAGAACCTAGTCAGTGAAATATTTCTGTTACCTGTTCATGCCTGTAATGTTGTGCCCACAGAATTTCACACCCCTGGTTACAAATAATTCCTTATAAATGTAGATATCCTTAGCAACAAGCAACATACAACATTAACTTTCTACTTAATTTTACACAAATCTTATAATAGATACACACACATATAGTCTACTCTTCGAGTTTATTATATCCTTAAAAATGATTGATGTTAAAATACTGGAAACATACTAAGAAATTCAATAAACAACAGGATCAGAAAACTACACATGAGGTTTGACAATTAGGTTCACGAACACATTCTAAAAAAAGTGCTGCATACCTCATTGCTGAATATCACTACGGTCACCTTCAAAGTACTCCCCTTGAGAAACTATGCACCAATGCTAGTGCCTAGTCCACCCTTCAAAGCAATTTTGGAACTCTTTTTCTGGAATGGCCATCAGAGCTGTCGTCGTATTACCATTGATGTCCTGAATGTCACCAAAATGTCTTCCTTTCAATATTTCCTTTATTTTCCGGTAAAGAAAGAAATCATTGGTGGCCAGATCAGGTGAGCAGGGAGGGTGTTCCATTACAGTTATTTGTTTACTGGCTAAAAACTCCCTCACAGACAGTGCCGTGTGAGATGGTACATTGTTGTGATACAAGAGCCATGAATTGTTGGTGAAAAGTTCAGGTCGTTTTCATCTAACTTTTTCATGCAGCCTTTTCAGCACTTGCAAATAGTAAACTTGATGAACGGTTTGTCCAGTTTGTCCAAATTCATAATGAATAATCCCTCTGGTATCAAAAATGGTTAGCAACATTGTTTTGACTCTTGATTTTGGTCGTGGAGAATTGGCTAACTTCCACTGTGCACTTTGACGCTGTTTCAGGGTTGTATTGGTACACCCATGTTTCATCACCAGTGATAACATGGCCCAAAACATTGTCTTGCCTCTCCAAAAGGTCTTGGCAAACTTCGACTCGCCTTTGCTTTTGTTCATCACTGAGCTCCTGCAGGACCATTTTTGCACACACCTTTCTCTTGCCAAGAGTTTCAGTTATGATTTTCCTGTTTCTCTGTTGATGTTTACTTGGTCTACTATGCTTCTCAGTCAGCTCATGATTTTGACACACAATGCGATGAATTTTTGCAATGTTTTCATCAGTTCTGCTTGTTACTGGCTGCCCTGACCTCTCTTCATCAGTGACACGTTCTCTCCCCTCAGAAAAACATTTAATCCATTTGTACACCGCTGTTTTCTTCATAGCATTATCCCCATGAACTTGGACTAACATGTCCCTGATTTCATTTCCACTCTTGTCAAGTTTAGCAAGAAATATGATGTTTGTTTGTTGCTCTATTCAATCTCAGATGTTCTCATCATGGCACAGAAAACCACGCAACAACAATTATAAATGCCACTCAGGAAGACACCGCCACATGTCAACATGAACACAGCTGTGAGACACTGAAATACCAAGGTCATGAAACCTTACCGAGCTGTTTGTACAGTGCTGCCAATGAGTGCATGGTGGAAAGTTTGCAAACATAATTCTCACACCTCGTAGATTTGAGACCAACAGGGGAAGTTAACTGCCTTTTCTTTAGTAAAGACAAATATTCTCATAAGAAATAAATGCCACATACTAAGAATCCTAACTATGGTGACTGGGGTCACAAACACCAGCACCTACCCGCTCATCAAATCCAGCGATTCGTGCATGGTATTCTGGCACTGGCTTTCCTTTGCCATCATACTGACCTAAGACAAAACAAAGAAGCCTTACTTAGGTATAGTTTGTTACAGAACCCTGTATTTTAAAACATATGTGCTGACCTAATTAAAAAAAGCTAACCTAACATGATAAAATGTTTTTCCCTAAAAGTTTTCATTTAAAGAAAATGGACTTTAAAAAAAGTGCTATTATTTCTCAATTTGACTAATGGAAGTTATCTTCTTATTCTAATGGAGCAGACAAATTCCAAACAGGAAAAATAATGCATTGAGCTAGAACACTGTATTATTTCAGAGAATCAAGCTACATATTGGGAGGCTTACATTTTCAATTTTTTTTTTAATAAGAGTTTATTTGAGCCAAATTCACAATTGCCGGGAAGCAAAGTCTCAACAGACTGAGAAAATGCTCCTTACGTTTTCAATGTTTTTATTGAAATGACCTGTGTATGCAATGCACAGCTGTTAATAATAACAAAGGAAAGTGTTTTTCCAAATATGTTTCTTTATATCCACTGGAATGAGAATATGAGTAATGACATTGAAACATTTTTTCTGTCTGGCAAATTCCAGGGCGATGAACATGGAATACAGAAAGAATGCCTTTGAAAAGTCATGCTGTGTTCACATCTGACAACTTGCTGTGTGTCTCCATTCTTAATGTCACAATTCTTTTTCATGAAGATAAGTCATTTATCATTACCTTGTCACTTTAAATGGGACCAACATGTACATCCCAGGAAATGATTTGCATCTATACCTATATTATATTTCCGAGGAAAAGTTATTCAGGAGCAAAGCATGAGTATGTTTAGAGGAAATTACAAGTTACCATTATTATTAGAAATCTGAATACTTGTTGTCATAATCAGAAATATGGAATCAGGAATAATTAAGAAAACTATAATCTAATTAGACATTGAGTAAAGTATACTAATTCACAGTAATGATAAAAAATATAGTGAAACTTTTAATCTTTTTTAAAAAAACCAGTAACTGTCAAGATCCTGAAATTATTTTAGAAATCAAAAGTCTCGCAGTATTCTCCTTAGTTTTGTCACTCCTAAAGGTTCACTTACCAGGAATCTCCAGCTCATTTCTCAAGAATTCTATTCTGAAGTCACTCATCCAGGGTGAGCATTCTTTCAGATTCCCAGGTGGCTTTGAGTCTTTGCACATTTTTAAAAGTAGTGAGTTGGCAATGTCGTTGAAGTCACAGAGCTTCATTCCAGGTAGCTTAGAACCCCCTCTCCCAAAGTGTTTATCGAATTCTTTTCCAAAAGCCTGAAATTAATAATAATTTACCTTAGTAATAGTGTTTAAGGGAAATTTGAACTTTGGAAAAGTTTCTAGGCTTATGAATGTTTATAATAAATAAGTATCCAATTATGTAAGTTTTTTCTTGTGCTTTCACGATTTATAGTTTTGCTTTCCTTGAATGTTTCAGTACTCTATAAAACACCTGAAGCCTGTCTTCTGTTTGTTTGTGTTTCTTTTAAAAGATAGAAAGCATATAGTTGGTAGTGACTTCTAGCCATAAATTCTAATAAGGGCTGTAAAAACCTGGAAAAGTCATTTAACCTTTTTGTGTCCACTGTCTAGTTACTGATCTACATCACTGTGATAACAGGAGTAATCAGGAACAAAGCACACACAAAAATGGAGTAATTCAATTAATAAGAAGAGTCCATAATTATTTATCACAGCTGAAGAGAAAAATATTAGAATGCTACTTTCCTTAGCAAGCCATTATTTGGATCATAATCCAGTACAAACATTAGATAATTTATATTTCTAAAAGCAATTATTAGAAGTACTTTATCTTGGAACATAGCAAATATTTCTTTGTATTAGTCTCTACTCAAATATTTAAATTATAATCCTGATATAAAAATAATAAACAAAAAATAAAACTCAAGAGTATTAACAGTGACTTAAATAGTTATCAATAATTATCCAATCATCTTTAATTAGAAATGTTTACCAAATTTAGAACTAACCCCACAACATAAATCTGGTATAAATGAAACATATGCTCTATGTTAAGACAATCTACTACAGGAAAACTGACATATATAAAACAAATTTCTTCTTTAGTCTATAAATGAATTGAAAGTACAAAAACAATCTGAAATTTTTAGAATACGTGGAAAGATTGGCTATTTCCCAAACATAACCAGCACAAACAACATATCTGAATGGCATAATGCCCTTAAAGATTCTCGAAAGTGAAATTTGGGGCAATTCTGTTTTGGTAGATTATTTTAATTAATGCAAATTATGCGTTGATTTGGTACAAAGCAGAAAGTCCTGGATTGATTTTCCAAGGTACTAGAAAGTAACCTAAAGATAAGTATCATGCCTGGTAGGAATAATGGAGGTAGGTTTCCACCTCTCGGACACTGTCCCTTGATTAGGGTTGGATGCAGCTGTGCTCAGCAACAGCTGGGAAGAATAGTGGTCTATAATAGATTTTCAGCCCAGAGCCTTATGGTATCAGCATGCAGGGAAAGGAAGTGGCCATGAATTCAAAGGGACAACATGCAGTCTTTTCTGGGGGCTATGCATAATTGTTCAACATGAGACAATGAAAAGGATTGCTGCAGACATTCTCACATTGGTTGAGAAGACAGACAGGTAGCAAACTACCCTGTTTCCCCGAAAATAAGACCTAGCCGGACCATCAGCTCTAATGTGTGTTTTGGAGCAAAAATTAATATGAGACCCAGCCTTATTTTATTATAAGACTGGGTCTTACAATAAGATTAATGTAATGTACTGTAATGTAATGTAATATAATGCCGGGTCTTATATTAATTTGTGCTCCAAAACACGCATTAGAGCTGATGGTCTGGCTAGTTCTTATTTTCAGGGAAACATGGCATAGTGAAACACCCTCACTCTGGGGTAGGGTCCAGATCCCACTGGAGAGCAGGGTAGATTAGGGAAGGCTGCAGCAAAGAGGTACTACTGAAATAAAATCTTTTCACAGATGATGGATTGGTCCTACTAAACTGGGAGACTTGGTTCTAGTTTCCAATCTGCCACTCTCTGTTTGACACTGGGCAACTCACTTGTTTTTCATCTCTAGCTTCTTTGTTTAGAACAAGGTTTGGCAAACTATAGCCCAGAAGTAAAATACAGCCTACCGCCCATTTTTATAAATAAAATTTTATTGGAATGCTGCCAACCATGACTTTCACTTAATACTCTCTAGGGTTGCTTTTTCACTATAATGGCAGATGTGACTGTGACAAGAGACTTGTGACAAGAGACTGATATGGCCTGCAAAGCTGAAAATCTGGGCCTTTACAGAAAAAGTGTGCCTAAAAGTTTCTTAAACCACTGGTTTAGGGAAAAAAACCATAAACACCTTTCCAAATATAGTATTCTAAAATTTTATAAATTTTATTAATGCTAGTACATTTAAAGTATGTGTATTTCCTGTTCTGAGACTCTTGCATACCTAATGTGTAGTAGTACTATGAAACAGATTTGATATGATGTGAAGCCTAACACATGTCATAAAATGAAATACAGAGGCTTATGGTTTTACTTTCTCTTTTAGGATACATTGTTGGTCACATTTAGGTAACGATAGTCCTATACATTCCTACATTCATTCATACCTCTAAAACTACCATAAGTAGGTATGATCCAACAAAATCTACCTGTACTTATCAAAACTATACCATTCATTCATCTAATTAAAGATGCCTGTTTCACACTAGGCAGTATGCTAGGTGGAAAGAAAAGATGAGGAAGACAAAATCCCTGTTCACAAGTCTGATTTGAAAGGCATAACTTAAAGGGAAAGTTATAAACATGGTTTTCCACTCCTGAGGATTCCCCCACAAACACTTGTACACTGATATTCACAGCAGCACTAATTATAAGAGCTAAGAAGTAGAAACACCTGAAATGTCCATCAGTTGATGAAAGGATAAACAAAATGTGGCATATCCACACAGTGGAATAATATTCAGCAATAAACAGGATGAAGTACTGACACGTTACAACAGATGAACTCTGAAAACATTATGCTGAGTGAAAAAAGCCAGGTCACATATTGTATGATTTCATTTAAAGGAAATGTCCAGAACAGGCAAATCTATAGAGACAGAAGTAGTTTAGCGGTTGCCTGGGGATGGCAGGAGAGGGGAATGAGGAGTAACTGCTAACAGGTGTGGGCTTTCTTTTTAGGAGTGATGAAAATGTTCAAAAATTGATGTGTTGAGCTGTTTGCACAACTCTGTGAATATAATAAAAAGCACAGCAGTGTACATTTTACATGTAGGGTATGTGAATTATATCCTAATAAAACAGTTATTAAAAAAAAAAAAAAAAACAACAGAAGGGACAAAGATCCTCCTTTGCACTAGAGACTGTGGAACTTGAGAACTCTAGCAACATGAGTGCCAGGATTTCTTTATGCTCTTAAACTTCCTGAGCTTTAATGAACACAGGTCGTTTGACCAAAACTGGAAAAAAGCAATCAGTGTGATGGATGCTAAGAGAGGTGCATCGGTGCTTAGGCAACAGAGAGGAAGGAGCTCCTAATTCTTCTTGGCGACAGTTAAGGAGGAGGTTCAGAGAAGGATGTAAAGGAGAAATGACGCATAAGCCACATCTCTAAGGTTCAGTTCTCCAGATGGACAAGGGAGAGAAGATAAACTCGTACAGAGGGAGCAACAGGGATAAGGAATGGCGGGGTAAAGCCTGGACATTTGCAGGCTCATTTAGATCTCCACTTGCTCCAAGAGGCTTTTCCTGATTCCTTCCAAACTGAGGTGTATTCTCTTTCTTCCCACTCGAGAGCAACTTTAAAAATAGATCTCACATTTATTACATTTTTCCTTAGGCCACAGTTCTTTATATAGTATTTGTCAGAAATCCCTTTGAACTCAGGAACTGGGTCTGTCTTCTCTTTGTATTTCCTGTAGCAACCAGGAGTGTGTCTTGAACAGAGAAGTGCTCATAGTATAAATAGTTAACTTATATAAAATACACATATTTTCTTGATCCAATATTCAAATCACTGAGAATTAAAAACATTGAATTATATGTAACCTTCATATCTAAGAATCTGAGCATGAAGGAATGTAATAAAACCCCCAAAGTTTTACCTATTGCCCCACTTACCACTATTTGACCTAAAAATATGCCATTAGTATCTCATAGAAATCATCAGATCTAAAGGAAGTTTACAAATCCAACATTTTAAAAGCAGAATTGTTAACAAACCAGCAAATATACATACTGATCTTCACAATGATTCTGTTATCATAATGGCAGGCTGCTATTCACCCATACCTGAATAAACTTCCTTCTAAAAGTCCCAAGGCCTGGAGCCTTTGGGTCTCCCAAGGCTGCATACATTCTTTCATACATCTTTTCAATGTTTTTTTTATTTACAGGTTTTTTTCCTAATTCAATCTTGATGTCATCAGTCCAGTCCTATGACAAAAAAAAAAAGAAAAAAAAAGAAATCAAGCTACACTGTAAGAAGGTTTTATCCAAGTTCTATGTTTTATTTGCTAGAAGGTATAATATTACCTTAAAGAGCATTTCAGGATTTGAGAGTTGTTCTAGGGCATTAATAAAATCTTGAATCACTCCTCCTTGATCCAACTTAATTTTAATCCTATAAAAAATTACCAAGTTTAGGTCATCAAGTATCTTCCATAGATCAAAGCCTATAATTTGTAATTATAAGGACAAAGTATGTACAGTAGTATTCCCTCTTATCTGCAGTTTCTGTGGCATCAATTACCCATGGTTAACTGCAGTCTGAAAATATTAAATGCAAAATTCCAGAAATAAACAATTTGTAAGTTTCAAATTGTGTGCCATTCTAGTATAGTGTGATGAAATCTCGTGCCGTCCTGCCGGGACATGAATCATTTGTCTCCAGCATATCCTCCCCACTACATCTCATCACTTAGGCATTATATGAGCATCATCTCACATTATCACTAGAAGAAGGGTGAGTATAGTACAATAAAATATTTTGAGACCATATTCACATAACCTTTATTACAGTATAATGCTGTAACTATTATTTTGTTATTGTTGTCAACCGCTTACTGTGCCTAATTTATAAATTAAACTTTATCACAGATATTTCTGTACAGGGTAAAAAAAATACAGGTAACCCCCGTATAACACAGCACTTCTACAACATGGTTTTACTCTAATACGATTCAAGAATTGGGGAAAACCCTCGTACAACACAGCATCCTACAACACGGTTTCACTCTAACATGGCTTGAGAATTAAGAGAAATTCCCGAACAACATGGACTATAATAAGAGCTTTTAAGAGCAAAAAATATCTCATTTGAAATTAGGGAAATCCTCTAATAACACGGAATGTAATAAAAGCTTTTAAGAGCAAAAGATATCTCATTTGAAATTTTTCATTCGAGGGTCGATGTCGTATCAGATTTGAGTGCAGAATTTTTAAATTATTAGAATTTTATTTTCTTTAATTTTTTTATTTCTTTATTTTGGGAAGGGGAACAGGACTTTATTGGGTAACAGTGTGTACTTCCAGGACTTTTTCCAAGTCAAGTTGTTGTCCTTTCAATCTTAGCTGTGGGGGGAGCAGCTCAGTTCCAGGTCCATTTGCCACTGTTAGCAGCAGGCGGCACAGCCCATGATCCCTTGCGGGAGTCGAACCAGCAACCTGATGGTTGACAGCCTGCGCTCCAACCAACTGAGCCATCTGGCACTGGCCCATGTGGGAATTGAACCGGCAGCCTTTGGCGTTAGGAGCATAGAGCTCCAAATGCCTGAGCCACCGGGCAGGCCCCAAAATTCATTAGAATTTTAAACCCATTTTGTTCGTGGAGTATTAAATTCAGAGGATGAAGATATCTTGTCAAAAAGAAAACACCCTCAGTTAATGGTGCTTAGTAGTGATGATGAAGAAAACATTAATAAATACTGTTATACTTTTGGTGAAAATTGCTTTAGTAATTTCTCTTAATTATAAAAACATGATAGTATGTTTTTTAAATTTTTGGAACCTAGCCCCCTTTTTTGTACTAGTTCTTTGTTTCGTATAACGCGGATTCACATAACACGGCAATTTTTAGGAACCTAGTAACTGTTATACAGGGGTTACCTGTAGTATCTATAGGGTTGGGTACTATGTGCAGTTTCAGGCATCCACTGATGGTCTTGGAATATTTCCCTCATTGATAAAGAGGGACTACTATATATTCTATAAAGATAAAAAATAAACCTTACAAATAATGTCAACATTTTGACGTACATAATTTGATACATACAGTTCCTGAAGTTACATTCTGAAAGAAAAGGCCACTTTCTTGACACACTTTCAAATGTTTTTCTTTAAAAAAAAAAAAAAAATCAAACACGTTGCAGTTGACTCTTTTGAGAGACCATGGGGTAGGCAGGACACCAGCATTGGCAGATGGTGTGTGCCCAGCCAACCCATCGATAAAACTGTGACAAAAGCTATGCCTTACTCTGTTATCTTCTCAGAAACAAAACACTAAATAATAAGGCTAATCAGCTCATGACAAAAAAAGCTCTTGTCAGAGAATGTCAACTAAAATACCGTGCGTTTACAAAGTATTCTTGTAAAAGTAATACACCATCGCTAGGTGTGTCAACTATCTCTGTTTCTAAATCAATTGAAGAAGTGAAAAGGATGACACTTCAGGCAGTCTACTGAATTCTAATTAAAAAGAGGTGCTTCCCATATATTTTCAATTAAAGAAAAATATCAGGAACTCATTTTGAAAAGCATCTCATCTAGTCTGTTTCAACCAACAAATTACTACTAGCATGAGGGTAGAAGGTTTCATGAATATTCTCTGATGAAATATATTTAAAAAAGAAATTCTACAATAACATACCCAGGCTCGACAGATTCAGCAGACAGATGTCTACAATTTTTTATCCTACAGTGACAACTCTAATTAATTTGCAGACACATATAAGCTTCCATGAGTTTGCTTTTACCATACACATTTTTTATAACCTGTAGTATTTTATCAACCTAATTTCTTTCTAATATCACCTTGCCACAAACTCCTTATTCTTATGACCAGCAGAAGTATCTTTGAAGGAATAGCTTTCACTGCTTATTATGAATGGGTAGACAATCGCCTGTGGATAGTTATCAGCAATCTCTTCCACAGTGTGCTGGATGGCAACAGCTTCATCTTTGTCCAGTAAGGCCACCAGGTGGCTGATCCAGCCAATGAACTGCCAGCAAGGAATGGAAAACATCTAAAACACAGAGAGCTGTAACTTAATAACGAGCAAAACATTTAACATTGTTTTATTATAAAAGTAATGTGTCCAATATAAAAGTGTGTGTGTGTGTATGTATATATATATATATATATATATATATATATATATATATATATATATATAAAATCAGAAGTATGAAAACAGACAGAGGTATAAAATAGTCTTTTCTCCCTCAGCTTCCTCAGTTCCTATTCCACTGAGAACCATTCAACTCTTCCAGATGTTTTCTATGCATGTGCACACATATCCTTTCTTTATAAGAATGGAATCAGAATAGACATACTATTGCTGGTTTTTCTTAGATTTACCTCATTCCTTTTAACAGCTGTTTAGTATTCCATTTTATTTAACTACTGCTTCACAATGAAAATTTTAGGGTATTTTCCAATTTTTGCTATTTCAGCTAATGCTACAGTGGACATCCCTATATGTTTATCTCTTTGTACTTGTGCTATATACACATAGGGTAAATTCTTAGAAGTAAAATTACTGTTTCAACATTAACAACTATAAAAAACATTGCTAGGTTTCCCTCCAAAAAGATTTCTCAAATTTTCACTTCTTTTTTTTCTTTTCCATTATTACTATTTTTAATTTATTGGGGTCACAATTGTTAGTAAAATTACATAGTTTTCAGGTGTACAATTCTGTATTACATCATCTATAAATCCCATCGTGTGTTCACCACCCAGAGTCAGTTCTCCTTCCATCACCATATATTTGATCCCCCTTACCCTCATCTCCCGCCCCTTACCCTCTGGTAACCACTAAACTATTGTCTGTGTCTATGAGTTTCTGTTTCTCATTTATTTGTCTTGTTCTTTTGTTGTTTTTGGTTTATATACCACATATCAGTGAAATCATATGGTTCTCTGCTTTTTCTGACTTATTTCGCTTAGCATCATACTCTCAAGATTCATACATGTTGTCACAAATGGTACTATTTCATCTTTTCTTACTGCTGAATAGTATTCCATGGTGTATATATACCACAACTTCTTTACCCATTCATTAAAGAAGGACATTTTGGTTGTTTCCATGTCTTGGCCACCGTAAACAAAGCTGCAATGAACATTGGAGCACACGTTGTCTTTATGTATAAATGTTTTCAGATTTTTTGGGTAGATACCCAGGAGAGGGATTGCTGGGTCATATGGTAATTCTATGTGTAATTTTTTGAGGAACCTCCACACTGCCTTCCATAACGGCTGCACCAGTCTGCATTCCCACCAACAGTGTATGAGGGTTCCTTTTTCTCCACAGCCTCTCCAACACTTGTTACTATTTGTCTTGTTGATGATAGCCATTCTGACTGGGGTGAGGTGATATCTCATTGCGGTTTTTATTTGCATTTCTCTGATGATTAGTGATGTTGAGCATTTTTTCATATGTCTATTTGCCATTTGTATGTACTCTTTGGAGAAATGTCTCTTCAGGTCTTCTGCCCATTTTTCAATTGGGTTGTTTGTTTTTTCGTTGTTGAGTTTCATGAGTTCCTTGTATATTTTGGATATTAGCCCCTTATTCGAGGCACTGTTAGCAAACGCCTTCTCCCATTCAGTTGGTTGCCTCTTTATTTTGTCGGTGGTTTTTTTTGCTGTGCAGAAGCTGTTAAGTTTCATATAGTCCCATTTGTTTATTTCAGCTTTTACTTCCATTGCCTTGGGAGTCAAATTCATAAAATGGTCTTTGAACCCAAGGTTCATAAGTTAGTACCTATGTTTTCTTCTATGCAGTTTATTGTGTCACGTCTTATGCTTAAGTCTTTCATCCATTTTGAATTAATTTTGGTACATGGTGACAGACAGCAGTCCAGTTTCATTCTTTTGCATGTGGCTATCCAATTCTCCCAGCACCATTTATTGAAGAGGTGTCTTTCCTCCATCGTATGTTTTTTAGCTTCTTTGTCAAAAATTATCTGTCCATATTTATGTGGTTTTATTTCTGGGTTCTCCATTCCATTCCATTGGTCTATGTGTCTGTTTTTTCTGCCAATACCATGCTGTTCTGATGGTTGTAGTCCTGCAGTACAAGCTAAAGTGAGGGAGTGCGATACCTCCAGCATTGTTCTTTTTTCTTAAGATTGCTTTGGCTATTCGGGGTCTTTTGTGGTTTCAAACAAATCTGATGATTCTTTGTTCTATTTCTTTAAAAAATGTCATTGGGATTTTGATGGGGATTGCATTAAATCTGTATATTGCTTAGGGTAATATGGCCATTTTAACTATGCTGATTCTTTCAATCCATGAGCACGGAATGTCATTCCATTTCTTTGTGTCTTCTTCAATTTCTTTCAAAAATGTCTTATAGTTTTCAGCATTAGGTCCCTCACATCCGTGGTTAAGTTTATTCCTAGGTATTTTATTCTTTTTGCTGCAATTGCAACAGGAATTGTTTTTTGTATTTCTTTTTCTGAGATTTCATTGTTAGTATATAGGAATGCAATGGACTTTTGTATGTTGATTTTGTAGCCAGCAACTTTACTGTATTCGTTCATTGTGTCTAAGACCTTTTTAGCGGAGTCTTTAGGGTTTTCTATATATAGCATCATGTCATCTGCAAAGAGTGATAATTTAACTTCTTCATTTCCAATTTGGATGCCTTTTATTTCTTTCTCTTGCCTGACTGCTCTGGCAAGGACTTCCAACACTATGTTGAAAAGCAGAGGTGATAGGGGACAGCCCTGTCGTGTTCCTGAACGTAGAGCAAAGGGCTTCAGTTTTTCTCCATTAATTATGAGATTAGCAGAGGGCTTGTCATATATGGCCTTTATTATGTAAAAGTATTTTCCTTCATACCTATTTTATTAAGTTTTTAATCATAAATGGATGTTGTATCTTGTCAAATGCTTTTTCTGCATCAATTGATATAATCATATGATTTTTGTCCTTTATTTTGTTTATGTGATGTATCACATTGATGGATTTGCAGATGTTGGACCATCCTTGTGCCCCGGGGATGAACCCACTTGGTCATGATGAATAATCTTTTTAATGCATTGTTGTCTTCGATTTGCTAGAATTTTATTTAGGAGTTTTGCATCAGTATTCATCAGAGATATTGTTCTGTAGTTTTCTTTTTTTGTGCTGTCCTTACCAGGTTTTGGTATCAGGGTAATGATGGACTCATAAAATGAGTTAGGGAGTACTGCCTCTTCTTCAATTTTTTGGAAGAGTTTGAGCAGGATTGGTATTAGATCCTCTTTGAAGGTTTGGTAGAATTCACTAGTGAAGCACTCTGGTCCTGGACTTTTGCTTTTGGGAATGTTTTGGATGACTGATTCAATTTCGTTACTGGTGATCGGTCTGTTTAGATTTTCCAGTTCTTCATGGTTCAGCCTTGGAAGGCTATATGTTTCTAAGAACTTGTCCATTTCTTCTAGGTTGTTGAATTTGGTGGCATATAGTCCTTCATAGTATTCTTGGATGATCCTTTGTATTTCTGTGGTGTCCGTGATACCTTCCCCTTTTACGTTTCTGATTTTGTTAATTAGTGTCTTCTCTCTTTTTATCTTAGTAAGTCTAGCCAAGGGTTTGTCAATTTTGTTAATCTTTTCAAAGAACCAGCTCTTTGTCACATTAATTTTTTCTATTGTCTTTTTGTTCTCTATTTCATTTAGTTCTGCTCTAATTTTTGTTATTTCCTTTCTTCTGCTGACCTTGGGTTTTACTTGTTCTTCTTTTTCTAGTTCTTTAAGGTGTAACATGAGGTTATTTATTTGGGAGTTTTCTTGTTTCTTGAGATAGGCCTGTAATGAGATAAATTTCCCTCTTAAAACTGCTTTTGCTGCATCCCAAAAATTTTGGTAGGATGTATTTTCATTGTCATTTGTTTCTATGTATCTTTTGATCTCTCCTCTAACTTCTTCTTTGACCCAGTCGTTCTTTAAAAGTATGTTGTTTAATACCCATGTTTTTGTGTTTTTTCCTGCTTTCTTTCTGCAGTTGATATCCAATTTCAAGCCCTTGTGATCAGAGAATATGCTTGGTATGATTTCAATCTTCTTAAATTTGCTGAGGCTGATTTTATGTCCCAGTATATGGTCTATCCTTGAGAATGTTCCAGGTACACTAGAAAAGAATGTACAGTCTGATGTTTTAGGATGAAATGCTCTATATATGTCAATTATGTCCATTTCGTCTAATGTGTCACTTAGGGCTGCTATTTCGTTATTTTCTGTTTGGATGATCTATCCATAGTTGTCAATGATGTATTTAAGTATCCTAGTATAATTGTGTTTTGGTCAATTTCTCCCTTTAGTTCTGTTAGTAGTTGCTTGGTGTATTTCGGTGCTCCCTGATTGGGGGCATAAATATTGATGACTGTTATGTCTTCTTGTTGTATAGTCCCCTTCACCATTATGAAATGTCCTTCTTTGTCTCTTGTTGTCTTTTTCACCCTGAAGTCTGTTTCATCTGATATCATTATGGCTACACCTGATTTTCTCTGGTACCATTTGCTTGGAGTGTCAATTTTCACCCTTTCACTTTGAGTCTATGCTAGTCCTTGTAGCTGAGATGTGTGTTTTGGAGACAGCATATGGTTGGGTTTACTTTTTTGATCCAATCTGCTACTCTGTGCCTTTTTAATGGTGAGTTTAGTCCATTTACATTTAGGGTGATTATTGATATGTGAGGATTTCCTGTCATTCTATCTTTAGTTTTCTGGTAAGGCTGTGTCTCCATTGTTTCTTTGCCTTTTTGTTGTTGTCTATTATTTCTGTGTGGTGGTATTCTAGGATGTTTCCCTCTGTTTCTTCTGTTATTACAGTATATATTTCAGTTCTTGATTTTTTTTGAGTTGTTACCCTTAAGTTTATGTAAAAGAAAGTTTGATATTTAGAGTATTCTATTTTCTTCAGCACACTTACTTTCTCCATTCCCATATTCCAGTTCAGGCCTTTACTCTCCCCCTTTTTATGTTTTGGTTGCCACAAATTGTCCCTGTTGATGGTGGTCGAGTAGCCTCCTTTAGTATTTCTTGTAGTGCAGGTCGTGTATTAGAAAATTCGCTCAGCTTTTGTATGTCTGGAAAGGTTTTTATTCCACCTTCATATCTAAAGGATATCTTTGCTGGATATATTATTCTTGGCTCATAATTTCTCTGTTTGTATAGTTTGAATATTTAGTTCCACTCCCTCCTGACTTGGAGAGTTTCTGCTGAAAAAATCTGCTGATAATCTAATGGGCTTTCCTTTGTAGGCTACCGTCTTGTTTTCCCTAGTTGCTTTGAGGATTCTTTCTTTGTCGTTGATTTTAGACAGGTTCAATACAACGTTCCTTGGAGAAGGCCTGTTGGAATTGAGGTAATTAGGTGCTCTATTTGCTTCTTGGATTCGAGGATCCAGTTCTGTCCACAAGTTTGCAAAGTTCTCATCAACAATTTCTTTGAGTATATTTTCTGTTCCCTTCTCTCTTTCTTCTCCTTCTGGTATGCCCATTATTCTTATATTGCTCTTTCTGATGGAGTCAGAAAGTTCTTGTAGAGTTCTTTCATTTCTTTAAAGTCTCAAGTCTCTTTCTTCTTCCATCTGTATAATTTCCAGGTTTCTATCTTCGATGTCACTGATTCTTTCCTCCATCTGGTCAACTCTACTACCTAAGCTGGTTATTTCATTCTTAATTTCTTCTAATGAGTTCTTAATCTCCAGAAATTCTATTTGGTTCTTTTTTAAAGTTTCAATCTCTTTCCTAAAATGCTCATGTTGTTCTTTGACTGTGTTTCTGAGTTCATTAAACTGTCTTTCTGTGTTTTCTTGCATCTCGTTGAGTTTTTCAGAACTGCAATCTTGAATCCTTGTCATTTAAGTCACATATTTCCATATCTTTAAGTTCCTTTTCTGGAGACTTTTCACTTTCTTTCTGAGCTGTTTTCTTGCCTTGGTTATTCATGGCAATTACTGATTTATTATTTCTCTTCCTAGACATCTACAGGAGTGGCTTCTACAACAGGTTGATAGGAAGAGGTCTTTCTTTTGTTTTGCAGTACTTGTTGGTAGAATATTTTATTTTTTCTCCGACTGCAGTCTTTTTCTCTCTCTCACACGGTAGTGCTATGTTTTCTCTGCACTATTCCAGCTTCTCACACAATGGGGGGATTCCGTGGGAGACGGGCTTCTCCTCTGTTAATAATTCGCCTGGGTCACAGGATGCAGGGTCCCGGTGGGTATGCGGAGTGCTTTTGAAGTTCCAAAGCTCTTCCTGCCCCAGATTCAGAGCCCGTATGTTTCAGCAGTTCTGTTTACTTCTGCAGGGATCTGCCCAGATAGGTGGGGCCAGGTGCAGGGTGAGTCGTCAGAGGTGGCCCAGAGCAATTGTGGCGTCCACCACCACAGCCAGTCCTGCTTCCACAGCTCCCTCCCCTTTGCCAGAACTAGTTGGGCTGCGAATCTGTGTCTGAGGTCTACAGTTCTCAGAACAGCAAATATTCTGTTCTTTTGATCTGACACTGCTACTGTTCCGTTTCTAGCACCGGGCAGGTGGGGGCGGGGCGAGTTTTGGGAGGGTAGGGAGGGGGCGGCTAGCCTCAGTGCCTGAGGCTTCGTTCTCTGCTTGGCAGTGAGGGCTTAAACCACCGTTTTCAGCCTTCTTCCCTCAGTCTTTGCTCCGAGGTCCCTGCCATGAGCGTTGAGTTCAGCGGTGTTATATGCTGCCCCCTCAGCCTTGTGGGCCATAACCGGAGCCCTAGCAGTCCGCAGCTGCGGTAGTTCCAGGATGCAGCGAGCTGGGAGCACTGAGCTAGGTCTGCGTCCTGCACCGGCTCCGTCTCCGCACTCTCCCTTCCCTCCTCCCCCGCTCACGCGATTCGCCCACCTGTAGATGAGTTCAGTAGTGGGCCTCTTCGTCTTGCCTCTCTGCTGTGCAGGGAATCCTTTGTGGAGTTATTGTTGTTCGATTCGTTGTAAATTCCAGGGGAGCTTTACAGAGGTTCACCTCACGTGCTATTTTGATCCCCTTCTTTAAATTTTCACTTCTAAAAGTGAATCGGACTAACTACTTTCCAAAATCCTTTCCAACACTGAACACCATCAATTTTTAAAAAAATTCATTGTCAATCTGAGGAGTGAAAAATATCTAATTTTAAATTTTCATATTTCATTATTAGTGAGGCTCAACAGTCTGTGTATTTGCCTTACATATGTTAATCATGTATGAATTTCTTTGACCATTTCTACTGGTCTATTTATTTTGTAGAGTAGAAGTATCAACTCTGTCTCTAATATGTATTGAAAATATTTTTCTGCTAGTGTTTTTTTTTTTAGCTTTGTATATGGTATATATTTTTTTCTGAACAGAAGTGTCAAATTATTTTCCTTTATGGCTCTGGTTTTTGTCTCTTTCTCCTAGAACAACTTCAATATTTGTTCATATTCTCCTCTAATGCTTTTTAAAGTGTTAATTTTAAGATAAAATCTGATTTACTTGGAATATTGGTATAAGGAGTGAACTTGAGCAAGCTTCCTAACTTCATCTGTAAAATGAGGAAAGAGCAGGGTATGTGAGGATAAAATGCATCATTCCACATAGCTAATCAGGGGCCTCAATAAACGTTAGCTGCCCCATTGCAAGTGTCTCACCCAGTGTCATAATAACATTGACCGAATACTCTAATTTTTTTCACAAGTTTAAAATGCTATCTTTTTATGTATACATAAAATATTCAGAAAAAACAAATGTAACTTATTTCTTTACTTATCTTTAAGAAAAACACATATATATATATTGCATTTCTGAATTTACTTTAATCTTCTAAGAGCTACTGAAAAAATTCCCACCATTCCAAATCCACAAGAGGGTCAGAGTTGTGGTAAAGGCCTGACAGGCACTGAATCTCCACAGCACGGAGATCAGCATTGTTTAAAAACGTATTCTATAAGGCTAATAGAGTACTATGTCACCCTTTTTGAAATATTACATTACTAAGTCAAAGCTTGGCCCTATTTTCCAGTTAAACATCTGTAAGAGTCATTAAGGAGCCTTTCAGATGGCATTTATGACAGGAAGGCCACTTTTATAGACGTGGCCTAAGTGAAAGGAAGGCAGCAGGGGGAGGCAGTCCTGTGTGGGGTGAGGACAGCAGGGATATACACGGGGTGGGCAGAACATGTGGGAGACTGCGGGCTGCTCCTGAGTGCCCCCACACACTAGCTGCTCACGGTGAATTTGGAGGCCTCAGGTTCCCTGTGGACATGGTGCTGCTTGCAGGCATTAGAGTCACTGGGGATAGGATACCAGCTGAAACATACCCCTTTCTCCCTGGGTTAAATAATACACTGAGCATACACAGGTACTAACACATGCTACAGAATACAGCTTAGTCTTTATGGGTGGCAGCAAACTGCTACAGGAAATTCCCAAATATATCTCCTCTTCTATTTCTTGGGGTCCTTATTCAGACATAGCATTATCAACACTCATTGAGGAAAATGGGTAAATATGAAAACTCCTTTATACATGTTTTAAATTACATATGTTCTCGGAATATAGCAAAATTCATTGCTGGTTAGGAAAAGCTATAATATATGCATTACACACATTAATGTGGATATAAATAGTAATATGTCTTTAAGTTCTGTAAAGTTCCCTTTCACTACAATAAAAATACTAACCTCTTTTGTCATTAGGCTCAGGGTCTCCTCTGGATACTGCTCTATAATCTGCAGTAGTCTGGGAAACTTCATCCTGGCTTCATTGGAATGTAATTTTAAAGCTTTCAACATTTTGTCCACCACAAGGACTGCGTATGTCTGTAGTTCTAAGGACTCGATAACTAACAAGGACAGGAAAAATGAAAATGGTCAATATATACACTAAGACATAAATTATAAATTTAACAAATGATTATATTTTTGCTTGTATCCTGAGTATATCATTGTTTTCTTTAGATCAACATCAGACACAATCTTGGACTATACGTAAAGGTTTCTATCTTGAAGCTGAACTTTTCTATTAGATTATCCATTCTGCATGAAGTAGTTTGTTCCCTGGGCTGGTAACAAAAGGGGCAAATGCTGGTTATTGAATTTATTCCAAGGCAGGAGGCACAACACGTAAGTTAATAATACCAAAGCTACAAGCAAAACATGAAAGTATAAATTAAGCAAATGGAAAGACTGAAGATAGCTTGACTCTTGGATAGAAGAGACAGCAAGTCATGTTGCTTGTAGAAGTCATCCCCTTCTTAAAAAGACGTTTCCCAGAATTTGTCATTTAAAACAAACACACAAGTAGGAAACCAAAATGTGTACAAAATTCATAACACTTTATGCTAACATAGTGTGACAAACTAATTTTTTTCTTTTGTGATTCACCTGATGAAGTCTCTTCTTCCTTGCGGAGCTGTTGGTCACAGAAATCCACCAGAGTCATATAAGCATTTATTACTCCAGTTGCAGACTGCTGGCCCCCGGTGGAAGGCCAAACCTCCTCCTCAGCTGTCCGCACGGCTTCAGTAAAGTAATGGAATGCTCTCTGGTTCAGCCCAGTGATAACCTGGAATTCACAGAGATCTCAGAAAACCTGTCAGTATGACTGAAGCTTTCTGTAAGAACTCTATTTTCTACTTGTGATGATAAAGGAAGAATACTTGTGATTTGTTAGCCATAAAATAACACAGAAAGCTGGCTAATTGGAAAAGGGAGTCTGCCCTGATTGTGAAATAGTAAGCAATTCCAGTAGGATCCTGAGCACGTAAAATACAACCAAACAAAAAAGAACAAACCAACTGTGGAGCAAACAGTCCACTTAGTCACACAGAGCTGGCACCAATAGTCACTGAAGATCATGCAGCCCTGTAAGGAATTTAGAGTTGAAGTTGGCACCTTATGCACAACATCCTGCAGAGATGTTGGTAACATTGTGGAGGAAGAAGGCAAGGCTACATAACTAAAGTGAGGCGGGCCATAGTCAGATGAGAAGCTGGTAACTATGAAAACTACAAAATCATTTTTAAAAGGTAGGCAAAGCAGGCGCTAAACAGAAAAGTGAAAAAGGCTGATTTGTCTCACAAACTAGTGGGATGTCTGAATGGTGACCGCTGGTGAAATTCCATTAATAAAATTCATTGAAGAACTGTCCACATCATTCCAATAAAAATTTCTCATTTTTGATACTAAAAACATTTGTATCATTCAAATAAACAGGAAACACATAGAGGATGTGTTTTCCAAAGAATAAACTTGACTGTGCATACTTGTCAAACATATTTTAAAAACACAAAGTAATGCCCATTATTTTCTTTAATTATCCTTTTTTAGTCTTCAAGGTCCAGGTTAAAATTGACCCTGCCTAGGATCCAAAATGATGGCTCTCTCATCTTCGCTGTCCTCGAGTATTTAGCCTAATTCCTTACATGTAGTGAGTGAAGTCATCAACAACTATTTTCAGATTGGGAGTAAATTTCCACAATGTATTCTTTTGTAAACTGTTTATTCATATAACATACTGTATTATAAACCGTTGACTAAATCTTCATTTTAAGTAATAGTTGAAAAGTGATACAGTGGAACAAAGTAGAATAAAGGAATTTCAGAGCTCTATACTTTCCCCCAAAACTGTTACTATCTTTCTTGTTTGGTGCTTCACTTAACAGCTTGAGAATACCCATTGGCAATCAGAGATTCTCATTTGTAATCAAGCAAAAGGGACAATTATTGAGAATTCCAACAAACTGGAGTGTATCACAAAACCTTAAAGATTTAGGTTAAGATGAATATATGCAAATGTTCATCTTAAAGAATGTAAGCCTTTCCCTTTGCAAATATTTTTCTGCAGTTGATTCAATGATTTTTCTGTACTCTGATTTTTAAAATTTTATTTTCCTACTTTTTAAAAAAAAGTTTTATTGGGGAAGGGGAACAGGACTTTATTGGGGAACAGTGTGTATTTCCAGGACTTTTTCCAAATCAAGTTGTCCTTTAAATCTCAGTTGTGGAGGGCATAGCTCAGCTCCCAGTCCAGTTGCCGTTGTTAATTGCAGGTGGTGGAGCCCACCATCCCCTGCGGGAGTCAAGGAGTTGAACAGGCAACCTTGTGGTTGAGAGCCCACTGGCCCATGCGGAAATCTAACCGGCAGCCTTTGGAGTTAGGAGAACGGAGCTCCAACCGCCTGAGCCACTGGGCCGGTCCTATCTTTTTTTTTTCCAAGTGTGTTTTTCCAGGACCCATCAGCTCCAAGTCAAGTAGCTGTTTCAATCTAGTTGTGGAGGGAGCAGCTCACAGTGGCCCATGCGGGGATTGAACGGGCAACCTTGTTAAGAGCACTGTGCTCTAACCAACTGAGCTAACCAGCTGCCCCCTAAAATTTATTTTCAATTACAATTGACATACAGTATTATGAGTTTCAGGTGTATAACACAGTGATTAGACATTTATATACCTTTCAAAGGGATTGCCCTGATATGTCTACTGCCCATCTGACACCATGCACAGTTATTACAATGTTATCAACTAGATTCTCTATACTGTACTTTACATCCCCATGACTCTTTTGTAACTGGCAATTTGTACCTCTTAACCCCTTTCACCTTTTATGTCCAGCCTCTCAACCCGTCAAATCTGGCCAGTACCAGGTTGTTCTCTGTATCTGAGTTTGTTTCTATTTTGTTTGCTCATTTTTATTTTTTTTTGGATTTCTCATATAAGTGAAATCATAGGGTTTTTGTCTTTCTCTGACTTACTTCACTTAGCATAATGCCCACTAGCTCCATCCACGTGTACAAATGGAAAGATTTCATTCTTACTTATGGCTGAGTAATGTTCCATTCTGTATATGTACTACATCTTCTTTATCCAATCATCTATCAATGGACACTTAGGTTGTTTCCGTGTCTTGGCTATTGTAAATAATGGTGCAACGAACATAAGGGTGCATGTGCCTTTTAAATAGTTTTCCACAGTGGCTGACCAATGTACAATCTAACCAACAGTGCACAAGGGTTCCCTTTTCTCCACATCCTCACCGACACTTGTTTGAGCCTTCTGACAAGTGTGAGGTGATATCTCATTGTGGTTTTAATTTACACTTCCCTGATGATTAATGATGTTGGGCACCTTTTCATTAAGTAAATTGGCCATCTGTATGTCCTCTTTGGAGAAATGGCTATTCATATCCTCTGCCCATTTTTAAATCAAATTGTTTGTATATTAGTGTCAAGTTGTATGAGTGAGTTCCTTATATATTTTGGATATTAAGCCCTTATTGGATGTATCATTGGCAAAAATACCTTCTCCCATTCAGTAGACTCTTTCATTTTGTTGATGGTTTCCTTTGCAGTGCAAAGCTTTTTAGCTTGATATAGTCCCATTTTTGCTTTTGTTGTATTTGCCCTAGGAGACATATGCAAAAAAATATTGCTAAGACCAATGTCCCAACAACATTTATTGAAGACTATTGTTACTCCACTGTATATTCTTGTCTCCCTTGTCGTACATTAACTGAACATACAGGTGCGGATTTCTGGACTCTATTCTGTTTCACTGATCAATGTGTCTGTTTTTATGCCAGTACCACGTTCTTGTGATTACTACAGCCTTGTACTATAGTCTGGCATCAGGTAACATGATACCTCCAACTTTGTTCTTTCTCAAGATTGTTTTGGCTAATCAGGGTCTTTTGTAGCTCCATATAAATTTTAGGATTACTTGTTCTAGTTTGGGAAAAGTGCCATTGGTATTATTTTGATAGGGATTTCATTGAATCTATAGATTGCTTTGAGTAGTACGGATATTTAACAATGGTATTCTTCCTATCTATGAGCATGGGATAGCCTTCCATTTATTTGTATCTTCAGTTTCTTTCTTCAATGTCTTAGACTTTTCTGAGTACAGGTCTTTTACTGCCTTGGTTCAATTTATCCCTAGGTATTTCATTCTTTTCAATACAGTTATAAATGGGGTTGTTTTCTTAATTTCTCTGATAGTTTACTGGTGTATAAAAATGCAATTGATTTGTGACTAAATATTATGTATCCTACTACTTTACTGAATTCATTTATGTGCTGTAATACTTTTTGTGTGTGAAATCTTTAGCATTCTCTCTCTATATAGTATCATGTCATTTGCAAATAATGACAGTTTTACTTCTTCCTCTCCAACTCAGATGCCTTTTATTTCTTTTCCTTGTGTTTTCTGTGGCTAGGACTTCCAATACTATGTTGAATAAACGTGGTGAGAGTGGCCCTTACACAGCAGAACACCCTGCATTGGGCAGAGCCAAGTGTCAACAACTAGTCAGCCTAGGAGTTAACCCCACCTACTCACAAGAGAAAAGCAATTAAAGATCTTCTTTAACAGGACAACATACACAACACAAGAGTCACCTTTGGAGCACACGCAGAGGAGAAGAACGAAGTAGTGCAAGTCAAATATAAAGGACACATACTACATAAGACAACCCAGCAAGAACTAAGAACTCTAGGGGATCTACCTAATACATCGAAGCAAACACAGAGAGTCAGCCAGAATGGGGAAACAAAGAAACATATCCCAAATAAAAGAGCAGAAGAAACCTCCAGAAATGGAACCAAATGAAACAGAGGTAACCAACCTATCAGACAGAGTTCCGAACACTGATGATAAGAATGTTTAAGGAGCTTAGAGACATCAAGAAGGATGTAGAAATCATAACGAACAACCAGTTAGAACTAAAGAACACAATTACCGAAATAAAGAACTCACTTACAGGAATTAACAGCAGGCTAGATGAAGCAGAGGATTGAATCAGCGACTTAGAAGACAAGTTAGCAGAGATCACCCAAACAGAACAACGGAAAGAAAAAAGAATAAAAAACAATGAAGAGGGTTTAAGAGACCTCTGGGATAACATCAAGCACAACAACATGCGCATCATAGGAATACCAGAAGGTGAAGAGAGGAAGCAAGGGATTGAGAACATATTTGAAGTAATAAAGTCCAAAAACTTCCCTAACCTGATGAAGGAAACCAACATACAAGCCCAGGAAGTGCAGAGAGTTCCAACCAGGATAAACTCAAACAGGTCCACACCAAGACATATTATAGTTAAAATGGCAAAGGTTAAAGACAAATAGAATCCTAAGAGCAGCAAGAGAAAGACAGAGGGTTACATACAAGGGAACTCCCATAAGACTATCAAATGACTCTTCTGCAGAAACATTGAAGGCCAGGAGGGAGTGGCAGGAGATACTCAAGGTGATGGATAACAAAAGTCTACAACCTAGGTTGCTTTATCCAGCAAGGCTATCGTTTAAAGTTGATGGAGAGATAAAGAGCTTCCCAGTAAAGAAAAAGCTAAAGGAATTTATTACCACCAAGCCAGCATTGCAAGAAATACTAAAAGGACTTCTGTAAATAGAAGATGAAAACAATCTAACTACAAATTTAAAAATGGTAATCACTATGTTCCTATCAATAATCACTTTAAATGTAAATGGATTAAATGCTCCAATCAAGAGACATAGGGTGGCTGAGTGGATAAGAAAGCAAGACCCTTGTATATGCTGTATACAAGAGACTCACCTCAGATCAAAAGACACACACAGGCTGAAAGTGAAGGGTTGGAGTAAGATATTTCATGCAAACGGAAATGAGAAAAAAGCTGGAGTTGCAATACTTACATCTGACAAAATAGACTTTAAAATGAAGAACATATTAAAAGAAAATGATGGGCACTATATAATAATAAAGTGATCGATCCGACAAGAGGACATAACCTTAGTAAACATCTATGCACCCAACATAGGAGCACCTAAATATATAAAACAGATATTGACTGACATAAAGACAGAGATCAACAGTAATACTATCATAGTAGGGGACCTCAACACACCTCTAACAACCAGGGACAGGTCTTCTAGACAGAAAATCAATATGGAAACAACGGCCTTAAATGATACATTGGACCACTTGGATTTAATCGATATTTTCAGAACATTTCACCCCAATGCTGCAGAATACACGTTCTTCTGAAGCGCACATGGAACATTTTCCAAGATAGACTATATGTTAGGCCACAAAGCAAGTCTTGATAAATTTAAGAAAATTGAAATCATACCATTGTCTTCTCTGACCACAGTGCTATGAAATTAGAAATGAACTACAGGAAAAAAACTGGAAGACACACAAATTCATGGAGGCTGAATAACATGTTACTAAATAATGAATGGGTCAAGCAGGAGATCAAGGAAAATCAAAAGATATCTCGAGAAAAACGAAAATGAAAACACGACGACCCAAAATCTATGGGATGCCACGAAAGGAGTCCTAAGAGGGAAGTTCACAACATTGCAGGCCTACCTAAAGAAACAAGAAATATCACTAATCAACAGTTTATCGTCACACTTAAGTGATCTGGAGAAAGAACAGCAAAATAAACCCAAAGGGAGTACAAGGAAGGAGATAATAAAGATCAGAGCGGAAATACATGAAATAGAAACCAGAAAAACAATACAAAAGATCAATGAATCCAAGAGTTGGTTCTTAGAGAAGATAAACAAAATTGACAAACCTTTAGCCAGACTCATTAAAAAAAAGAGAGGACACAAATTAATAAAATCAGATATTAAAGAGGAGACATGACAACAGACACCGCAGAAATACAAAAATTTTAAGAAATTACTAAGAGCAACTACATGCCAACAAATTTGACAATCTGGAAGAAATGGAGAATTTTCTAGAGGCATACAACCTTCCAAGGCTAACTCAAGAAGAAACAGAAAACCTGAATACACTGATTACCACCAGGGAAATAGAATCAGCAATCAAGGGAAATTGAATCAGTAATCACCAATCTCCCAACAAACAACAGCCCTGGACCAGATGGCTTTACAGGTGAATTTTACAAAACGTTCAAAAAAGAATTATCACCTATTCTCCTCAAGCTCTTCCAAAAAATCCAGAAGTATGGAAGACTCCCAAACAATTTTTACGAAGCCACTATCACCCTGATCCCAGACGACGACACCACAAAAAAAGGAAACTACAGGCTGATATTTCTAATGAACACAGATGCAAAAATCCTCAACAAAATATTAGCGAACAGAATTCAGCAATCATTAAAAAGATCATACACCATGATCAAGTGGGATTCATCCCTGGTATGCAAGAGTGGTTCAACATCCGCAAATCAATTAATGTGATTCACCACATTAATAAAATGAAAAATAAAAATCACATGATCATATCAATAGATGTAGAAAAAGCATTTGATAAAATCCAGCAGCCATTTATGATAAAAACCCTTCAGAATGTGGAAATAAAGGGATCATATCGCAACATAATAATCAATTAAATAAGGCCATATATGATAAACCCACTGCTAACATCATACTCAATAAGGAAAAGGTAAAACCATTCCCCTTAAGATCAGGAACAAGACAAGGTTGCCTACTTTCTCCACTTCTATTCAACATAGTGCTGGAAGTTCTAGCCACAGCAATCAGACAAGAAAAAGAAATAAAAGGCATCCAAATCGGTAAGGAGGAAGTAAAACTGTCATTATATGCAGATGATATGATACTATATTTAGAGAACCCTAAAGACTCCACCAAGAAACTATTAGAGCTGATAGATGAATTTAGTAAAGTAGCAGGATACAAAATTAATATTCAGAAATCAGTTGCATTTGTATATACCAATAATAAAACATCAGAAGGAGAAATTAAAAAAGCAATTCCATTTACAATTGCTCCAAAGACTATAAAATACCTGGGAATAAATTTAACCAAAGAAGTAAAAGATCTGTACTCAGAAAATTATAAGACACTGAAGAGAGAAATGAAAGAAGATACAAATACATGGAAACACATACCATGTTCATGGATAGAAAGAATTAATATATTTAAAATGTCCATATTGCCTAAGGCAATATACATATTCAACGCAATTCCTATCAAACTACCAACAACGTTTTTCACAGAAATAGAACATATAATCCTAAAATTTATATGGGACCATAAAAGACCCGGGATAGCCTCAGCAATCTTGAGAAATAAGAACAAAGTGGGAGGTATAACGATACCTGACATCAAATTATACTACAAGGCTACAGTAATCAAAACAGCATGGTATTGGCATAAACAGACACATAGATCAATGGAACAGAATAGAGAGTCCAGAAATAAATCCATGTCTATGTGGCCATTTAATCTACAACAATGGAAGCAAGAATGAACGGTGGGGTAAAGACAGTCTATTCAATAAATGGTGCTGGGAAACCTGGACAGACACATGCAAAAAACTGAAGCTGGACCACTTCCTTACACCATATACAAAAATAAATTCAAAATGGCTTAAAGACTTAAATGTAAGATCTGAAACCATAAAATTCCTAGAAGAAAATACAGGAAGAAACTGCACAGACATTACCCGGAGTAAGATTTTTACTGATATATCCCCTCGCGCGAGGGAAGAGAAAAAATCAACATGTGGGATTACATCAAACTAAAAAGTTTTTTCACGGCAAAGGAAACCATCAATAAAACAAAAAGGGGTCCCACTGAATGGGAAAAGATATTTGCCAATGATATATTTGATAAGGGGTTAATATCACATATTTATAAAAAACTCACTCAACTCAACTCCAAAAAACAAACAACCCAATTAAAAAATGGGCAGAGGACATGAAGAGACATTTTTCTAAAAAGGACATACAGATGGCAAACAGACATATGAAGGAATGCTCAACCTCACTAACCATCAGAGAAATGCAAATAAAAACCACAATGAGATACAACCTCACCCCAGTCAAAATGGCTGTCATCAATAAATCAACAAACAACAAGTGCTGGCGTGGATGTGGAGAAAAGGGAACGCTTGTGCACTGTTGGTGGGAATGCAGATTGGTGCAGCCACTATGGAAAACAGTATGGAGGTATCTCAAAAATCTGAAAATGGAACTACCTTATGGTCCAGCAATCCCACTCCTAGGTATCTATCCGGAGAAATCCAAAACTCCAATTCAAAAATCTTTATGCACTCCTATGTTTATTGCAGCACTATACACAATAGCCAAGACATGGAAGCAACCGAAATGCCCATCGGTAGATGACTGGATTAAGAAGCTGTGGTACATTTATACAATGGAGTATTACGCAGCCCTAAAGAAAGAAATCTTACCATTTGCAACAACATGGGTGGACCTAGAGAACATTATGTTAAGTGAAATAAGTCAGACAGAGAAAGACAAATACCCTATGATCTCACTTATATGCGGAATCTAAAGAAAAGAATAAGTGAATGAACTAATCAGAAACAGTTTTGGAGACGTGGAGGAAAAGCTGAGTGTTGCTAGATGGGCAGGGGTGTGGGGATAAGGGGGAAGGGGAGAGGTCTAGAAAATAGTCGGTAACCACAAGATGGCCACGGGGTTTTGAAAATTAATTTGGGGAACGTAATCAACAATGTAAAGATTTTGTAGGGTATTCGATGGACACGTGTTCCATTTGGGGAATGTAATCAACAATGTAAAGATTTTGTAGGGTGTCCGATGGACACGTGTCCCATTTGGGAGACCACCTCAGGGGTGATGTAGATCCCTGATCTCTGCACTGTACACCTGAAGCTGAACAATAATGAATGCCAACTATAATTTTTTATATATATAAATATGTATATATATGTATGTATATGGTTACAGGAAGCGGAGTACATCATTAGGAATAGAGACAGTGGAAATGTAATGGCTGTGTGTGATGTCAGAAGGATGGTGGATGGGGGGAGGGGGGCTCACACAGTGTGAGTGATATAAATGACAAACGTCTAAGTATTGCTTTGCTTGTGCACCTGAAACTAATATAATTTTTAAAAAAAAGTCCCCGTTTAAAAAAAAAAAACACTGGTGAGAGTGGACATCCTTGTCTTATTCCTGATCTTAAGGAAAAATCTTTCAGCTTTTCACTGTTGAGTATGTTACTTGTGGGTTTGTTATATATGGCCTTTATTATGTTGAGGTATGTTTCCTCTAGCCCCACTTTGCTGAGAGTTTTTATCATAAAGAAATGTTGGATTTTGTCAAATGCTTTTTCTGTATCTATCAATACAATATGATTTTTATTCTGTTTATGTGGTGTACCACCTTAATTTACAAATAGTCAACAAATGTTGCATTTCTGGGGAAGAAAATCCCACTTGATCATGGTGTATGATCTTTTTCATGTATTGCTGAATACATTAATGTATTTGCTAATATTTTGTTGCCAATTTCTGCATCTATGTTAATCCGGGATATTGACCTGTAATTTTCTTTTTTTGTAGTATCTTTGATGTTGGTATTAGGGTAATACTGGCTTTGTAAAATGAGTTTGGAAGCTTTCCTTTTTCTTAAATTTTTTTTGGAATAGTTAGAGAAGAATAGGTTTTAATTTTCTGGATGTTGGTAGAATTCACCAACATGAAGCAATTTGGTCTAGGACTTTTCCTTTTCTTTTTTTTTAAAGATTTTATTGGGGAAAGGGAAAAGGACTTTATTGGGGAACAGTGTGTACTTCCAGGACTTTTTTCCAAGTCAAGTTGTTGTCGTTTCAGTCTTAGTTGCATAGGGCGCAGCTCACCATCCCTTGTGGTTGAAAGGACGCACTCCAACCAACTGAGCCATCCAGGAGCTCAGTGGCATCTCAGCTCAAGGTGCCGTGTTCAATCTTAGTTGCAGGGGGCACTGCCCACCATCCCTTGAGGGATTCAAGGAATCGAACTGGCAACCTTGTGGTTGAGAGCCCACTGGCCCATGTGGGAATCGAACCAGTAGCCTTCGGAGTTAGGAGCATGGAGCTCTAACCGCCTGAGCCATCGGGCCGGCCCATGGTCTAGGACTTTTGTTGGTTGGAAGTCTTTTCATTACTGATTCAATTTCATTACTAGTTATCAATCTGCTCAGATTGTCTCTTCCTGATTCAGTCTCAGAAGGTGTATGCTTTTAAAATTTATCCATTTCTCCCACGTTGTCCAATTTGTTGGCACATAATTGCTTGCAGAATTTTCTTATAAACTTATGCATTTCTGTGGTGTTAGTTGTCACTCCTCTTTCATTTCTTATTTTATTTATTTGGGTCCTCTCTTTATTCTTGATGAGTCTGGCTAAAGATTTATCAATTTTGTTCATGTTTTCAAAGAACTAGCTTTTGGTTTCATTGGCCTTTTCTATTGTTTTTGATTCTGTTTACTTCTGCTCTGATCTTTATTATTTCCTTCCTTCTACTCACTTTGGCTTTATTTGTTCTTTTACTACTTCCTTTAGGTGTAAGTTTAGCTTGTTCATTTAAGGTTTTACTTGTTTCATGAGCTATACTCATGAAATATTACTAGCAATACAGGGTTGTATTGCTATCAATTTTTCCCTTAGAACTCTTTTTTGTTGTGTCCCCTAGTTTGGGTCACTGTGTTTTCATTTTCTTTTGTCTCAAGGTATCTTGATTTCCTCCCTGTTGTTAACCCATTATTTGGCAGCACGTTGTTTAGACTACACATTGTGTGTTTTTCAGTTTTCTTCTTGTATCTGATTTCCTGTTTCATACTATTGTGATCATAGAAGATGCTTGATATTTCATCTTCTTAAATTTATTGAGACTTGTTTTGTGGCTTAACATATAGTCTATCCTGGAAAATGTTCTATGTACACTTGAAAAGAAAGTGTACATTCTGCTGTTTTAGGGTGAAATGTTTTGTTATTAATCCATCTGGTGCAATGTGTCACTTAAGACCACTCTTTTGGTGTTCATTTTCTGTCTGGGTAATCTATCCATTGGAGTCAGTAGGGAGTTACTGTATTACTGTCAATCTCTCCCATTACATCTGTCAATATTTGCCCCTACATTGGGTGCATAGATGTTATAGCCTCTTGTTGGATTGACACCTTTAACATTATGTAATGCCCTTCTTTGTCTCTTGGCATAGCCTTTAAATCTATATTGTTGGACATAAGTATTGGAACATTAGCTTTTTTGTTTGTTTTCATTTGCATGAAATCTTTTCCCATCACCTTTACTTGTAGTCAGTGTATGTCTTTTGATTTGTATTGAGTCTCTTTTACACAGCATGTATATGGATCTTATTTTTGTATCCATTCAGCCATCCTATGTATTTTGATTGGCACATTTAGTCCACTTACCTTTAATTAGTGATAGGTATGTAGTTACTGTCATTTTAGTAATTATTCTGATTATTATTATATTTCTGTCTTTCTTGTTCTTTCACTCTTTTCTCTTGTGTGTTGATTACTTTTTATAGTGTTATTTTTGGATACCTTTCTTTTCATTCCTTGTATATCTGTTATAGATTATTGGTTTGTGGTTACCATATACTTCATATATAACAAACTATGCTTATAACAGTCTACTTTAAGTTGATAGTTACTCAAGTTCGAACACATTCTAAAATCACTACGTTTTTACTCAACCCCTACGTTTTTGTCATTATATTTTACCTTTGTGTGTGTGTGTGTGTGTGTGTGTGTGTGTATCCTTAACAATAATTTATTGTTATATTTACACAGTCTTCCTACCTTTGTACTAGCTTTATAATTGGTTGATCCGGAGTTTTTACTAAGCGCTTGCCTTTGTCAGTGAGATTTTTTCTGTCCTATATTTTATATTTATTTTTTATCTTTTCTACTTAAAGAAGTCCCTTTATCATTTCTAGGAATGCTGGCTTAGTAGTGATGAATTTATTTAGCTTTTGCTTACCTGGAAAATTATCTCTCCTTCTATTCTAAAAGATAACCTTGCTGGGTAATTTTGTTTTGTTTGCTCATTAAACTTTGTTTTAATGGGTCTCAAAATTCTGTGACAGAATTTTGGTCACGTTTCCATTAAAAAGTACTAATTTTAAAAACTAATAATTTCAAAACAGTCACACACAAAAAACAAATGGCCCACAAAACATTCTCCTTTCCTTCGAAGGTTTTACGATGCACTGTAATCATTAACCAGTCTTTTACTATCAAACTTAAATGGCCAATTGAAATAAACAGTTCTGAAACTGTTTTTCCACCACTAAGACTGGCATGGCAGGTATTGGGGATAATACTCATTTAGCCTTCTGAGCTTTCTGGGCAGACTTTGTGACCTTACCAGATCCAGTTGCCTTCTTGTCCACTATTTTGATGACACCCATAGCAACTGTCCGTTTCATGTCATGGACAACAAAATGATCCAGAGGAGGGTAGTCAGAGAAGCTCTCAACACACATGGGCTTGCCAGGAACCATATCAATGACGGCAGCATCACCAGATTTCAAAAAATTTGGGTCACATTCCAGTTTTTTTTTCCAGGCTAATGATCAACCTTCTTCAGCTCAGCAAATTTACAAGCAATGTGAGGTGTATGCCAATTGAGCACCAGTGCATATCTGACACTGATTTTGCCTAGATGGTTCAGGATGATCACCTGAGCCATGAAGCTAGCTGCTTCTATTGGTGAGTGATTTTTGCTGTCACCAGCCACGAACATCTTTGACAGATACATTCTTGACAAATTCGCCATGATGAACATCTTTGACAGACACATTCTTGACATTCAAGCCCACACTGTCCCCAAGAAGAACTTCACTCAAAGCTTCATGGTGTACTCCAACAGACTTTACTTCAGTTGTAATGTTGACTGTGGCAAAGGTGACCACCATGCTAGCTTTGAGAACACCATTCTCCACTCGGCCCACAGGGACAATACGAATACCACCAATTTTGTGGATATCCTGAAGGGGCAGACAGTTGGATGAGTTGGTAGCAGGATGCAATCCAGAGCTTCAAGCAACATGGTTCCACTGGCATTGCCATCTTTACAGGTGACTTTCTGTCCCTTGAACATGTTAGCACTTGGTTCCAGCATGTTGTCACTATTCCAACCAGAAATTGGCACAAATGCTACTACGTCATGGTTATAGCCAATTTTCTTAAAGTAGATGCTGACTTCCTTAACGATTTCCTCGTATCTCTTCTGGCTATAAGGCGGCTTAGTGGAATCCATTTTGTTAACACCAACAATTAGTTGTTTCACACCCAGTATGTAAACCAGAAGGGCATGCTCACAGGTCTGCCCATTCTTAGAGATACCTGCTTCAAATTTACCAACACCAGCAGCAACAATCAGGACAGCACAGCCTGAGATGTGCCAGTAATCATGTTTTTGATAAAGTCTCTGTATCCTGGGACATCAGTGATGGTCACATAACACTTGCTGGTCTTGAATTTCCACAGAAATCAGTGTGGTACCAATGGTGATACCACACTTACGTCCAGCTTTCAATTTATCCCAGACCCAGACATACCGGAAGGAGGCTTTTCCTATCTCAGCAGCCTCCTTCTCAAATTTTTCAACGGTTCTTTTGTCAATCCCACCACGTGTAGTTCAGATGACCAGTAGTGGTAGCCTTGCCAGAATCTACATGTCTAATGATGACGATATTGAAGTGTGTGTTTACTTTTCCCATTTTGGTTAGATTTAGTGGTGGTTTTCATTGTACCTGTGTTCTGGAGGCAAACCGGTTGGGAAAGAGCTGAGTAGAACAATCTTGGTTTAGGTTTTGACTTTTCATCACTTTGAATACTTCGTGTACTGTATTTTGCCATGTATAATGCGCTTTTTTTTGCCCAAATTTGTGAGGGAAAAATAAGGATGTGCATTATACATGGGTAGTACTAATCTGTATCTATATAAATGTTTTTAATTCTTTTGTTTATGTTTATGAGTTAAAAGTGTAACTCTAGAAATCAATAGTGATATCTGTATGCAAAATAATACCCTGGGATATGATAATCGGTTTTGTTGAACTTACGATGAACTTGCAATGACGAAGAATTCTTGGCCTTCTATGATGTGTAAGTATTGTAAATCTGTTACCCGTACATAAAATTTCTTGTACCTTGTATCTGGTCTTATGTTTTGTAATTATTTGTTACATAAAATTTCTCGCACCACAATATGTTAAAAAATAAATGCTAAAATTCCTTTATAATACAAAAAACAAGTACCCAAATGTAAATAAATAAAAGTTTGAATTAAAAAATTAAAATGAAAGCTTTTTTCCCTGAAAGTTTTAGCCAAAAACATGGGTGAGGATTATACACAGCAAAATCTGGTAATTCCCTTTTGGGCTGCAAAGTTTGTCAAAAAAATCACCTGATGGTTTTTATGGGTACTCCCTTGTATATAAATAGCTGCTTTTCTCTTGCTACTTTATGATTCTCTCCGTCTTTATTTTTTGCATTTTAATTATGATGTGTCTTGGTGTGGAGCTCTATGGGTTCATCTTGTTTGGAACTATCTGCACTTCCTCAACTTATATGTCTATTTCCTTTGCCAGGTTAGGGAAGTTTTCAGTCACTATTTCTTCAAATAGGTTTTCATTCTTTCTCTCTCTCGTCCTTCTAAGACCCCTATGATATGAATGTTGGTTCCCTTAACGTTGTCCCAGAGGTCACTTAAACTATCCTCATTTTTTAAAATTCTTTTTTCTTTTTCACTGTTCCAAATGGGTATTTTCTGCTACTTTCTCTTCCATATAACTGATATGATTCTCTGCTTCATCTAATCTGCTGTTGATTCCCTCTAGTGTATTCTTCATTTTAGTTATTGTAGTCTTCAGTTCTGAGTTCTCATTGGTTCTGTTTTCTCTTCTATATCTTTGTTGAAGTTCTCACTGAATTCATCTATTCTTCCTCCAAGTTCACTGAGCATCTTTATAACCAGTGTTTTGAACTCTTTACCTAGTATACTGTCTCCATTTTAGTTCTTTTTCTGGAGTTTTGTCCTGTTCTTTAATTTGGGACATACTTGTCTCATTTTGGCTGACTCTGTTTGTTTCTATGTATTAGGTAGGTCTGCTACATCTCCCATTCTAAAAAGAGTGGTCTTATGTAGAAGGTGTCCTGTGAGGCCCAGTGCAGTCTCCCTGACTCCAGGGGTGTCCACTGTGTAGGTTGGGTGTGCCCTCCTGTTGCAGGTGTGCCTCAATTGCTGCTGGCATGTTAATGAGTGGACTGACCCTCAGGCTGACTGGCTGTGAGGGTCATCAGTGACTCCAGTGGACAAGCTATTGTGCAGGGGCTGAGCCCATGAAGCAGGAGTCACTGTAGTGACTAGTGCCAGCTGAGAGTGCCCATAATGTATGTTGGTTGCTGAGCAAGTTGGCTGGGCTCTGGCGAAGTCTGAGGCTGGTCACTGGGTGTGTCAGGTTTGGAGCCTTTTGGGAAAGCCTCTGGTGTGGGAAAAGGTCAACCACAGCTTGTGCTGGTCTTGGGCTGCTTGGTAGGAGCTAAGAATTGGTCTGCAGTTGGCTACTGATTGTGCTAGGCTTGGAGGTGCTTTGGAGAGCTGAGCCCGCTGTTTCTTGTGCTGGACTTGGGAACTTTTGTTGGGCACTATGAAGCAAGCTGAGATGGCTGCTGCTTGTGTTAGGCTTGTGGCCTAGTTGAAGCTATGCTGCAGCCAAAGACTTGCCACTGCTTATGTCAAGCTCGGGGCCACCTGGGAGATACAATGTAAGCTGAAGCTGGTCGCCACTTGTGCTGGGCTTGGGGCTGCTTGGCAGGAGCTACAATACACTTGGAGGCTGGCCGCTGCCAGTGTGCAGCAGCATGTGGACTTTTGAGAGTCTTCTGCATGAGCTGAGGCTGCCAACACTCTTGTGAGATTTGCAGAATTTTGGGAGACTGCAGTGTGAACTAGGCCGGCTGTTGGTGTAGAGGAGCTGTTGGAAGAATCTTGGTCTGGTAAACGAGTTGGGTGGGTCCTGGGGTCTCAGGGAAACACTAGGATAGGGAGAATGTTCTTAGCCGTGTGAATGGACAGTACAGATTTGGCATCCGCCTGTACTGGGCCAATTAGATGGGAGGAGAGTTCAACAAAAGAACGATGGCATGCCTACCAGTGCTTCTGTCCCCTGAGAGAGTTCCCCATTCCCCACCCTTCCAGTTCTCGCTCTGAAGTTAATCAGTGTAGTCCCTCCCCATGTAATTCTGGCACTTTTTGAGCTGCTGCCCCTGCGCTGGAGCTTACAGCAAGTTTGTGCATGAGCCCTTAAAAAAAAAGCAGCATCTTAGTCTCCCATAGCCATTTGTCTCTCTCAATATAATCCCCTCTGGTTTTCAAAGCTAATTGTTATGGGTACTCCTCTTTCTGGCACAGTTGCCCCAGGTTGGGGAGCCTGGTGTGGGACTGGGACTCCTTGCTCCTCAGGGGAGACCTCTGAAGCCAATCTATCCCTCCCTCCCATTTATTAATGGCCATACCATTAAGTATAGGACCTGCCTCCTTTCCGTCCCTCCTACCTGTCTTGATGTGGCTTTTTCTTTATATCCTTAGTTATAGAAATTCTGTTCAGCTAGTCTTCCGGTGGTCCTCAGTGATAATTGCTCTGTAATTCCGTTATAATTTTGATGTGATCAAGGGAGGAGGCAAGCTCATTTTACCTACTCCATTAACTTTACTCCACCTTCTATCCATTATTTCTCTCATGTGGCCAGAAGTTTGCACATTAAAGACATATAAAATACAAACATAAAAAGCTCATTCTTCTGGTATACATACTTTTTCTGTATTCTCTGAAGTGGCTCCAGAAAGCTCCAAGATTCTTCTAGCTTTGCTTTCCTCGATTTCAGCAAGGCAGGTTGGCTGACTGTTGAGAGCATTAGCTATGATCTTGTAAGTTGTACCCAAAAGAATGTTCTGGTCACGGAAAGACAGAATATTTTTGCTTAAGTAGCTTGATGTGTTCTCACCTGCTGGATTAAAAAACACACACACACAAGATTTTTTCAGAAATAAAGTAATATCGTAAATGAAAAAAAAGAAATCCTTAGTATTCGAAAGTTGTTTTCTATTAAGAAATTAACTAAAGTAAATCTTGAAGGTAGAAGAAACTGACTTCAAACATTGGTTAGGGAATTTCTTGAACTCACATTAATGAAAAATGTTCTTTGTTAGCAGTGACCATATCAAAATCCACAGAGGCTAAGCAATTAAAACACTGATTAATTTTTATTCGATCATCATTCTGCATTTTGTCAAACCACCTAATTCTAACTGTTACTAAGAATTGAAAATGGCTCTTTTTAATGCATTTTTAACACATTAATAACCCAGAGACGATTTTTAAATTGATACTGTTACCTGTTACTGATAAAGCAACAGAGACTTGTCCCTTTAAAGGTTTGGTTCTTCCCAGACAAAAAAAGCTGAAGGAGTTCATAATTACTGAACCAGTATTATGAGAAATTTTAAAGGGATTTCTTTAAGAAGTAGAAGAAAAAGAAAACCCTAAAAATATGAAAAAGAAAATATCACAAAGAAAAAAAACTCTCCCTGACAAAGGCAAACATGTAATAAAAGCAGGGCACTGACAAACACTAAAGCTAGTATAAAGGTTAAAAGGCAAACATAGGAGAATCACAAAGTAATTACAACAGTAAATTAAGGGATACACACACACACACATACGAAGTAGAAAGTAATGAAAAAAACATAAACAAGGGATGAGTAAAAATGGAAGTGCTTTTTAGAATGCAGTTGAACTTCAGTGACCATTAACTTAAAATAGACTGTTATAAACATAGCTTGGTATATATATATATATATATATATATATATATATATATATACACACACACTATAGACATCTATATCTATATATGTATATAGATATAGATATATAGCACATGGTAACTACAAACCAAAAATCTGTAAGATACACAAGAAATAAAGAGAAGGAATCCAAACACAACACTACAGAAAATCATCAACATAGAGGAAAGCAAGAGAAGAAAAGAACAGAGGACTACAAAAACAATCAGAAAACAATAAAATGGCTAGAAGTACATACCTATCACTAACTACTTTAAATGTCAATGATTAAATGCTCCCATCAAAAGATGAATGGATAAAGATGTGGTATGTATACACAATGGACTATTACTAGGTATAAAAAATGAAATCTTACCATTTGTAACAACATGGATGGATGGTATTATGCTAAGTGAAATAAGTGATAGAGAAATACAAATACTGTAAGATTTCTCTTATATGTGGAATCTAAAAACCAAAACAAACAAAAAACAAAACAGAAACAAACTCACAGATAGGAAATAAACTGGTGGTTGCCAGATGGGAGCAGGGTTGGGAGGCTGGGTGAAAAAGGTGAAGAGATAAGAAGTACAAATTGGCAGTTACAAGATAGTCATGAGGATGTTAAGTACAGTTTAGGGAATATAGTCAATAATATTGTAATTGTATATGGTGTCAGGTGGGTACAAGACTTATGGGGGGCGATTACTTCATAAGTTATAGAAATGTCTAACCACTATGCTGTACACCTGAAACTAATATAATATTGAGTATCAACTGTAATGGAAAAAATAAAATTTAAAAAAGTGTCTGGTTTTACATCTTACTGTGTGGCTCTGGGGACAGAGATCGCCCAGCTCTGGTCAAGTCTGAATCTTAGCTTGCAGAGGTGCGAGAAGGGGTTATAAAAAAGAAAGAGCAGTCTCCTAGCAAGTCCCATCAACCACACCACCCTGCTCATCCATAGGATAACAATTCTCTGCCAGATTTCTCTGAGATACATGACCATAACTACTGGCTCTGCTTATTTCACAGGCTGTTACGAACAACAAACATACTATAACTGTTATAACTACTGTAACAGTAGAATTGTTTTTATGAGTTTTGTTATGTTAATATCAGCATACTCCTGTAAAATAATTTAAGGAGTTGTAACAGTGATTTTCTGATTCTAGGTTGAATATGGAAAGACTGCTTCTTTGCTGAGGCTAATACTCTGATATGATGTCTTGTCCTGCTGAGGAATCAAATTTGGGGATATGGATGGGAGCATGTTCAATAATGGTTCTACTATGTACCCGTGGACACGGCAACAGAGCAGGTGTACCAGCTCCAAAACCCACACAAAAAATGTTTTTCTCCCCTCAGTGGTAAAGGCTGCATCATTATAAAAAGAAAAGAACTGAGAAGGAAAGAGGTTCTTCATGTTTAATTTTTTACAAGGTAGTTCTGTACGTAAACAAAGTTTTCAAAATAATTAAACTATTAGATTCATAATTTGGCTAAGTATTAAATTTTTTTCAATTTTATAAAGAAATAAAAGCTCCAAATGTCATATTCAATAGCAATACTAGGATACAAAGTAACTTGGCTCCAAATATTTAATGTAATTATAATAATGTAAAGATTTAATTCCCAAATGTTAAAGAAGCACAAAGCATAGCTTTAGAAGACAGACAGATACAATATTAAATAGCATTCTTAAACTTTATATAGACAAGAACAGTCTAATACCCAATAAAGAGACTGTTTTCAACACAGTAAGAATCTGCTCAGGACGATTCTGGGTCTGGCACCGGCTGTGGCTGAGTCGACAGTAGCTCTGCATCCATTTTACCTGCCAATCATCTCTTGTTTTTGACTCTTTATGCAGCTCCTTCAGTAGTTTCATGGCAAGTGAGAAACTATTCTGTATAATAGGAGAGAGAAAATGCACGATGACATAAAAGAGATAATTCTAAAAATATAATTATTTTACAAAAGAAGTGTTTTTTTTAAATTGGTCTGCTTCCCTTTGTGCATGACACAATTCACCTTAAAGCAGCTAATCCATGTCCCTAGTTTAAATTATGTGGATGTCTTTTTATTTATCATGGGGCTATAATTCACATAAAGTGTACAACTCAGTGTCTTTCAGTATATTCAAAAGTTGGGCAACCATCACCACTGTCTAATTTGAGGACATTGTCATCAATCCAAAAAGAAACTCTGTTCATTAGCATTAATTCTCCATTCCCCCTAGCCATTGGAAACCACTTTCTGTTTCCATGGATTTGCCTATTCTGGACATTTCATATCAATGGAGTCAGAAACTATGTGGTGATTTTGTCTGGATTCTTTCACTTAGCATAGTATTTTCTAGATTCATCCATATATAGTATGTATCAGCACTTCATTCCTTTTTTATGGCTGAATAATGATTACATGGAAATACCACATTTCATTTATCCATTCATCTACTGATAGACTTTCAGATTGTTTCTACTGTTTGGTAATTTTGAATAATGCTACTACATGAATATTTGTGTACAAATTTCTTCATGCACGGATGCTTTCATTACTCTTGGGTTTATATCTAGGAGTGGAATTGCTAGGTCAAATGGTAATTCTATGTTTAACTTTTTGAGGAACTGTCAGACTTTTTTCCACATTGATTTTACCATTTTACATTCCCACCAGCAATGTATGAAGTTTCAAATTTTTCCATCTTGTCACCAACACTAGCTATTGTTTCTTTGATTACAGCCATCCTATTGGGTGTGAAGTGGTAGCTCACTGTGGTTTTGACTTGTATTTTCCCAGTAACTAATAGTGTTGATCATCTTTTCATGTGTTTTTTGTTCATTTGTATGTCTTCTTTGGAGAAATGTCTATTCAGATCCTTTGCCCATTTTTCATTTGGGTTGTTTGACTTCCTGTTGTTCATTTGTAAGGAGTTCTTTATGTATTCTGTACAGTAGATCCTAATCAGATATATGACTTCCAAATATTTTCTCCTATTTTTTTCCCATACTTTCTTGAGTGTCATTTGAGGTACAGAAGTTTTTAATTTTGATGTACAATTTATCTTTTTAATTTGGTTGCTTGTTATGTGAATACCTTTTAAATCTACACCTCTAATTCTCTCCCAAGCTTCAAAAGACATTTTCATTAGACCTGTGCCTTCCTCATTATTACCCTTTCAGCCATCCAGGCTAAAAATCTGAGTAATCTTCAACTGCACTGCACCCTCTCCATCATTTCCTATCATCACAGGTCTTCTTGTATCTACTTTTACAGAACATCTCTTATTGGTTTCATTCTCACCACTTTTCTAATTTGAGACTTCATAGTCTGTCTGTCTTTTTTCCTTAGCAGTTAATGTTCCACATAGCTTTAAACTTCACTAGCATGCTTGAAAAACCTTCAATGATTTTCCAAGTCCTACAGGATAAAGTCTTCAGTTATTACTTCAACATTGAAATGCTTTATGATCTATGTCCAACCAGCTATCATGAGATCCCCACAATCTCTCTACTGAGAGCAGACTCTGCAATGCCCAGTTTGTCACTTTTATGATTTTGTTTGAATATATCTTACACCTCTAATACCCTTGTAACCCTCTCTAAGTCCAAATCCTACCATTCCCAGCAAGTCCAGTCCAGACGCCTCCTTCTCCATGAAGCCTTTCTATTGCAGGCAGAATTTCTCTTTCCCTTGTGCTTTCCTAGAATTGTTAACATCTCTTCTTCACCCATCTCATGCTGTTTTTGGTTACAAGTGTAGTTCTTGCTCTGTCACTGGACAGTGATTATGAGGGCAGGCACAATATCTTTCACCCTTAGAATGGTGGGTGCAGTTTCTTAGCTACACCACGATCCTCATCATTATCCAGAATTCCCTCACCACCAAATTCTTAAACTCAAATCATCCCATTCTGACCACAAACTTGCTCTTTTACTCACCAAATTCCTGCTATGCTTGCTTTATAACCTATTTAAGATCTCTGGTAACTTTAGCTGCCTTCTTTGTGCTTTCGCTTCCTTCCATGTCCAAACAAGCAAGCCAATCATTCCCACCATTCTCTTAGCAATATTCTTAAATCATTAGCCTTTAGGTATCATTTGTCAGGTGTCACATTTACCTGGAAAAATGACACTCTGGGTTAATCATAGTGCATGCCTTCTCTGCTCCTACACTTAGAGATTCACTGGAGACAACACCAACCAGGTTCAGTGCTGTCTGACAATCCAATTTTAGTGTGTTGGTCAGCTTTTCCCACCACAGTCCAGAATAATCTCTAGCCTTCTCACGTTCCTCAATTCTCCTTCCTGCTCAGTCTCTGCAGTTGACTTCACTTCCCACTTCTCAGAGAAAACAGATGAGATTTCCTACTCTTCCTCACATTGAAGCCCATTTTTCCTTCCTGACCTCTATTATGATAGAAGATTCACCTTTGCCCCGAGTCCTGTCCCTGCCATCCTCCACAAGGAATCTCATTTCACCAATGATTCCTCCTCTGTATGTCCAATCTCTTCTCATCTATTAGTTCCTTCCACTAGGATTTAAACATCTCCTGTCTCTTCTATTCTAAAACAATAAAATTCTTCCCTGAACCCCACTTGCTCCTCCTTGTCATGGCTTTTTTAGGAGTGCCCTGTGCTCACTGTCCCCATATCCTTACTTTCATCCATTCCTCCATCCACTATAATCTGACTTCTTTTACTCCATTGAAATGGTTTTTACCAAAAGTCAATACCAACCTCCTTTTAAATGTAAAAACACTTTTCAATCTTTTCACACCTTCACTCTCTTTGGTAACTGACACTGATGATTTCTGGCCCCTCCCTTGTGGTCTCACAGTCCCTTGATCATCCTCTAATCTTGTCATTCAGTGTCAGTTCCTTTGCAGTCCCTCCTCCTGTGCTCACCCCATAACTGTTGGTCTGTTTTGGGAACCGTCCCTGGTTACCTTATCCACTCCCGTGGTTTCAATGACTATCTACATGCTGATCACATTGAGATCTCTACTACTAGCATAACTCTTTTTATTCAGAGCTTCAAATTTTTTCTGTACAAATTATCTGATGGAAATCACAACTTGCGTGTCTTAAAGGCCTTGCAAAATCAACATGTCCTGAACTGAATGTATCACCTCCCCCACAAACTACTCTTCCTCCTGCATTCTCGTCCACCCAGATACTCAGGTCAAAACCTGTGCTGTGTATCACACTTTTTCCTCCCAAACAGAACTAGTCACCATGTCTCATCTGAGCAATCCTCCTCCTTTTCCTTAAATCTGTCCACTTATCTCCATTTCCTTGACCTTTAACCTAGATATGGCCACCGTCATGTCTCACAAGGATTATATAAAAGCTTGCTAATCCTTTGCTCTTTCTCAGATCCTTTCTTCTTATTACAACCAGAATACGTTTTAAAATTGCCATCTGATCACCTTGATCGCAGGGTTTTCTTGCACAAAGGTGCACAGCCCTTTAGTAGGGGCTAAAATTCAACCTTCACTCCACTTAGGAAATTAAGTACTCTAGGTCATTGCTGGGTTTTGTATGTTATTCCCTCTACCCTAATTCACCTTTCAGTTCCCAACTTACACATTACCTCCTACTGCAAGAAACTTTCTCTCTTCCCATAAGGCTGGGTCAGGTGTCCATCCCATGTGATTGTCTTTTAACATTATGTATTATAATTGTCTATTTGTCTCTATTTTGTTCAATATGGTATCTCCAGCACCTAATGAAGTGCTTGGTAACAAAAAGAGGCAAAACTCAAATTTCAGTTCTGCTACTTTTGAAGTTTTGAAGAGTATGGGCAGTAAATTAAAATAAACTAAGTTTTATGTCATTTTCAGACTTGAATTATTCTTCTTCTCTCCACCTCCAATACTACTGGTATTGATAGCCATTTAGCCCATATTTATATGTGAATATATTGTTGAAAATTTCTGAAAAGCCAATGTGCTATACGGAAGACTTTTGGCTATCCTGATGATTTTCACATATTTCTAAGTAATGTACTCGTAATCCATTTCTACCCTTCTCCTCTCTCATCATGCTCCCCCTGAACCCCAGTTTGGAGAACTTTGAGCAGCAGTAGGGAGCAACCTTTGTCTCTCCATTGAAAATGAATACCCTCATAGAAACGGCACCAGTGAGGTGGTCTTCTTGAGTTCTCCTCTGGAACTTACCACAAATTGAACACCTATAACCCATCACAGGACTCTCTGCTCATCACACAGAACAGCTAAGAGACTCCTATGAGGATTACCTGAAGGTGGGCAAACAGGGCTATTGGGAGAAGAGAGAAGGGAGAAGTGTGGAGACTGGCCCCCATCCCTGGCTGTGGAGAGGCGGGGCCCCAGGACACAGACAGCAGATCGCAGCAGCCAGGTGTGCGCTCCCTCCCTGCACTCCACAGTCCTGCCGAGAGGTCAGCATATAGGACAGCGGTGCCCAGGGTTCAAGGTAGAAACCTCAGCTGAGAACTGCAGCGGTGCTCTCTCAGTCAGACAGAAAGCAAAGAAAACAACATACCTAGACCCCCTCCCCGCACTCTCCCACAGCTCTCCTACCCTCACCCTTCCAGAGCTTTAAGCTGGTCCCAGATCTGGAAGGAGTAGAGTCAGATTACAGAGGAGCTGCAGCCCTCAAGAACTGAAAGGAGCTGGTTTGCAGCTGTGACCTAGGGAAGAGGCTGGGATGAATGTGACACTGGTGGTGGGCTAGCCAGAGAGACAAAAGCCACTGACTGCCTACCCAGCCCACACCTTCTCTGGGCGGCTCCCCGGCAGGACAATTAGAGCTGGCGGCTGAGACACATGCAGATGTCAGCAGCATCTGGCAGAGGCAGCCCTGGGCTTTCAGAAGCTTAAAAATCTCTCGCCCTTCACAACCCCTGAGGGAAAAGGTGCCCTAGGAGACCTGCACACAGGGAAGAAGTGCACCTCCCGGTGGCTGGCTGTGGTGCTTTCAGCACGCGTTTTGTGCAGGCGAAAGCAGAAACTGCACTGACTTTGTAAAAACTACCAACCATACCCATCAAGAACTGCATTGCCAGTGTCACTCTGGGTACCAGGCAGCCAGCTCTGCCTCTACAAGATGCAGAGGAGTTTTTGTACAGCAGAGGATAACCTGGAGATAGCTTGGTGGACTTAAGCCAAGACTGGTGCTGTTTTTTAAATTTTTTAATTAGTATAATTTCTTTTTAGTCATATGTATGTGTGTGTGTGTGTGTGTGTGTGTGTGTGTGTGCGTGTGTGTATATATATATATATATATGTATATATATATATATATATATATATATATGTATATATATATATATATTCCCCCCTTTATCTCTCTTTTCTTTTTTCTTTTCCTTGCTCTACTTTTCCTCCTTCTTTCTATTTTTCTGTATTGATTTTTTTTTTTTGGGGGGGTTGTTTTTCGTATTTTTGAGTGTGTTAAGTGTTGGTTGTTTTCATATGTGAGTGTATTTTTGTTGTTGTTGGTATTGTTGTGCTTGTTGGTTTGTTTTGTTCTGAAATTGCCCTGCATGAGGGCCCAGCCCAAGCGTCAAGAGAATCAACACACCCAGAGGCCAACTCCACAGCATTGCTAGGTTTGACCTACAAGTGACAGACCCAAAGGGATTTCTCTACAGGCACAAGAGCCCATAGGGGCCAAACCTCATATGAGGGGCCCACCCTCACGCAGCAGCTCATAAACTGTGGGCATAGCCAATTCTCACAGTTAGTCAGCCTGGGAGTCAATCCCACCCACTGACAAGCCAAAAGCAATTAAAGTTCAACTTCAACAGGAAAATACACACAGCACAAGGGACACCTCTAGAACACATGCACAGGAAAATAGGGAGGCTGTGCAATTCAGATATAAAGGACACACACTACATAAGTCCACCTAGTAAAATGAACACCCTGACTTCCTGCTGAAAAGTCACATGTACCCCTCCTTAGCTGTGTGCCTTAGATGGCCTCTCCTGCTGCAATCAGAACTTATGAGACAGTGGGAGACAATGGCTGGTGCCTTCTGGGGGAAAAGAAAAAAAATTTTTTTATTAGGAATTAGTCAGAGAGAAACTATATATAATTCCTGGAAGATGTGGTGTGGAAGAAGATATAAAACATCCACATCCATTTCCAACAATGGAGGCTGAGCATGGAGCTGCCAGAGAATGCCGCTATGTAGAATCTGAGGACTTGAACCAATACGGTGGAAGAGAGAACCAAAGGAGAGAAAGAAGGTCCTTGAAAGCTGGCTGCTTTAGACTTCACATTTATGGGTACTGATAAATAGCCTTTATTCATTTAGGTTGCTTTGGGTTGGATTTTCTATTATTTGTAATATAAAGATTCATAACTGATACAACACCCATCTCAAAGACAGATTTATAAATGAGCATTTAAACTTACAAGGACGAAATATTAATTATTTCTACTAGAATAACATTCTTTGCTTTATAACAGCAATCAATATAGGGTCATTAAAAGAGCAAGCTCCCCTAAAATATTCAAATATGATTTGATAAATTTAAATAGTTATATGCAGCTTTTAAGCAAAGAATAATTATATTAATAAAGAATCTTATTATCAAATGATACTTTTCCACAAACTAAACCTCAATATAATTTGTAATCAGCTGGCAAGCATTCATTTTTGTTAAAGAATATCAAACATATTAGGTTTATTTTCTTTTTCAATAAGAGAAAAATAACCATTTTGAAATGATTAACAAGTATATAAAAACTTTAAAGGCTATCTGGATAATTTTAAGTAAGTGTTTCCTTAGTTTACTTTCTGATACAGAGGAAAAATACTAACAACTCAATTATCCTAAAGATTCAGATTTTAAAGAAAAGCTAAATTTAAAAAAAGCTAATTTAAGAAACGTCTGTGATACAATAGAGAAACATAAATATGAGTACCTACCTGCTTTCTTGCACTCTCTACCATCTTCATTTTCATGGAAAATTTACAGCTCTTAACCAGAGAACAAATATTTTCTTCCTGCTCCTGTACCTCCATCCTGTCGTTGGAATCTCCATCTCCATCCATGTTCATACTATAATCATCTGGAAGAAGAGTAAGTTTCTCCTCTATTTTACTAAGAAAGAAACATCTACACAAAACAAAGAAGAATGAGAATTAACACCTCATGAAAGAAATCTCTGACATACAGGAAACTACGGAATAGCATTCACAGACTTAGAGTTTTGCTCATTTTTTGGACTGTAAATGTACACTGTAGGCACTGGATTTAATCTCCATTTTAATTAACTAATTCTTTAAATATCACCAAGGATATTTCAATGGAATTTTCCAGATATCATTTATTGCCTTCACCTCCACAAAATAAAGCCTTTAAACTCACAATTTTCTCTCGTCATGAATGGGTAATACACTCTGTGTTGGGTCAAAAACCATTTTCCTCCTTATATCTCCCAATCTAAAGACCTATTCTCAAAGGTGAAAAATATAAAGCAGCAAATAGGTTATAGTCACTGAAAATATTAAAAGATAAGACTACATTGCTACGAAATTATTTTTATTTATATAATAATTTACATATGACTTTGTTGTAGTGCTTTTATTTTAATTAGTTCCATTGTCAGTAACATGAGCAAAGGACCTTAACACACAAAATTCACCCTTGATCAAAAATCAACTTACTTTCTGTTCATCCAGGAACTAATTTCAAGCTAGCATGTCTCATATATCTTTTTCTTTTGTTTCTTAGGTCATTCCAAAGATACAAGCCTCACTAATGATCTATCTGGTTCTGTGATCCTCACCCCTATGCAACACACAAGGGCCCCCTCCCTCCCAATAGCTGCTACTATTTTTTAACCTTTCTGTTTTTAATTGTAAGAATAAACAAGCAAAAGTGGTATAAAATCAGTACTTAATAAATATTTGAAGAAATAATTAATGAATGAAACACGTTATACCACCAGTATGAATTAAGTGCCTACGCTCAAAGAAAGGGGAGGTGGGACAACAAGGGGATGTGGATAAGCTTTCACAAAACGAGGTGGACTTTTTCCTGGGCTTTGAAGAATGTATTCAATTTCCAGTGGTAGAGGAGGTTAAGAAAGTTTCAGATAGAAGGAACAAATTAAACAAAGGTAGAGAAGTCTTATAGTACATAACATGTTCTTGTATCAGATTGGGGAGAATGGAGTCAGGAAAAGAATCATCTTTCTAAAAAAATAACAGAGTTCTGGTTCTAGTGTGAGTCCCCTACAGCCCACCTTTCTGCTGATAAAAATTAGAAACTCTGGATAAAACACAAAATACAACCACCGAAGAACTCTGAGAGTAAATAAAAAAGCAGACTTTATGTGCAGGGAAGTCAAAACTGGGAGAAAGTATTGCTATTGGGATGAGTTTCCTATATTTTCTTTCTTTTTCCAGTTTTTCCATGAGAGTAACAACACTTGGAGAGTGGTGTGGCAACCTGAGTAACTAAGATTCTGGATAGAAACCCTATTGCATTGTGTCTAGAGAAACCTGGAAAGCTTAGGCAGACCAAAGATTATAATGGGAATCCTGGAGGGGGAAAAAGCCATAGAAGGGATCCTTTTATTCTGTATATGAAGCCACAGTTTTCAGTTTACCTGGAAGTATGCATATGCAGGACTGATCAAAACAGTTAAAGGAAAGGGTTGAAAATGGAACTGAAATTTGAACCAACAAAAGCAAGACAGAGTCTACTATGCAAATCTAAGTGGGATCATTGCTTACTAAAGTAAAATAATCTACATTCTCCTGAGAATTAGAAAAGAACTCAGAGTCTACACGAGATAATATTCACAATTTTAAAGACACAACCCAAAATTAACTGATATACAAAGAATGAGGAAATCGTATCCATTGTCAATGGAAGACAGTCAACGCATGCCGACTCGAAAATAACCCAGATGTTGAAATGAAATGATCATATAAGGACCTTAAAGCGGTTATTTTAACTATACTACAAGAGGTCAAGACAAATACACATGATAAATGAAAAGGTAGGTATCTCAGTAAAAAGTATAAAAAGAGCAAGATGGAAATTTTACAACTAAAAAACACAATACCTGAAATAAAAAATTCACTAGGTAAATTTAAAGAGGAATGAAGACAACAGAGAAAAATGACAGTGAATTTGAATACAGATCAATAGGAACAAATTAACCTGACAAATAAAGAGAAAAAAGACTGAATAGAAATGAACAGAGCTTGGGGTGGCTGGTTAGCTCAGCTGGTTAGAGCATGGTGCTTTTAACAACAAGGTTGCCACTTCAATCCCCACATGGGCCACTGTGAGCTGTGCCCTCCACAACTAGATTGAAACAACTACTTGCCTTGGAGCTGATAGGTCCTGGAAAAACACACTTAAAAAAATAAAGTTAAAAAAAATCTTAAAAAAAGAAATGAACAGAGCTTAAGGGATCCAGGGGACAAAGTCAAAAGGTCTAACATACATGTAATTGGCATCCCACACAGAAAAAGAGAAAAATTGTGGCAAAAAAGTTTTTTGAAGAAACAATGACAGATTTGTCCCAAATCTGGTGACATAAATGTACAGATTCAAGAAGCTCAGTGAATCTCAGACAGGACAAATCCAAAGAAAACCATACCTAGACATATCATAATCTAAACACTGATAACCAATGATAAAGAAAAAAACATCTTGAAACCAGATAAAAAATATAATACATCACATACAATTTGAATAATCATGACTTTCTCTTCAGAGACTTGAAGGCCAAATATACTGCTGAGGAGGAAAGGGGATCCACCCAGAATTCTATATCCAGAGAAAACATTCTATATCCAGGAATGACAGTAAAATAAAGATATTGTCAGACAAAGGAAAACTAAGAGAATTCATCACACACAGACCTGCACTACAACAATAGCTACAGGAAAATTTTCAGCTTAAGGGAACTATCAGAGGAAATCCTGGATATTTAGAAACATGAGCATCAGAAATGATACGTATAAGAAGAATTTTTTCAAGGACAACCAAGATTGTGCAGTAAGTAAATGCTGTTTACCTTCTCTCACAACCACATCAAAATTACTCTGAGGGGTGCCAGATAGCTCAGTTGGTTGGAGTGCGTGCTCGGCAATAAGGCTGATGGTTTGACTCCCAGAGTGATTCCCCCCCAGCAACTAAGATTGAACAAGGCACCTTGAGCTGAGTTGCTGCTGAGCTGCCGAGGGGCAGCCAGGTGGCTCAGTTGGTTAGAGCGCCGTGCTCTCAACAAGATTAATGGTTCGATTTCTGCAACGGATGGTGGGCTGCTCCCCCCTGCATTAAGATAGAAGATGGCACCTTGAGCTGAGCTGCTGAGGGGTGGCTGAATGACTCAGTTGGTTGGAGAGCGTGCTCTCAACAAGGATGATGGTTCAACTCCCGCAGGGGATGGTGGGCTGTGACCCTGCAACTAGGATTGAACATGGCAACTGGATTGGAGCTGAGCTGCGCCCACCACAACTAAGACTGAAAGCACAACTTGACTTGGAGCTGATGGGTCCTGGGAAAAAACACACTGTTCCCCAAAAAAGTCCTAGAAATACACACTGTTCCCCAATAAAGTCCTATTCCCCCTCCCCAATAAAAATCTTAAAAAAGAAAATATTACAACTAATCTACAAAACAACCATTATTGAGAATTTCTTAAAATCAAGCTGAACTGAAGGCTTTCAACTAAGGACTTGCAGTAAAAGCCACCTCCAGACTGGTGGAAAGGTCAGAGACGTGGCACAGGCTGGTCTCACACCCACGTGTGACCATTAAAGATCGGGAGGGCTATTTCGGCTGTGGGGGTCCCCCCCATCCCCTAAAGGCGTGAGAGATCCCAGCCCTACCCCAGCCCAGGGTTCCAGTGCCGGGGAGAGAAGTCCCCATAGTTTTTGGTTGTGAAAAACAGCAGATTGTGACTGAGTGAGACAGTGTGGCTGCACTCACAGGCACTCCTCTTAAAGGGACTGCACACAGACTTACCCACCAACGGAATCACTCACTCTGAGCTCCAGCGCTGGGGCAGCTAGAAAGGCAGCAGGTACATATGGTGGGGAACTGAGTTGTCTGGCTGGGGATGGGGCCTGGAGAGGCAGCTTTCTCCTGGACAGAGCAGCTGGCGAAGGCGATTGTTTCTTTGTTGCGCCCTCCCCCTTCCCAGCATGCGAACACAGGTGGCCGCCATTTCTGAGTCTCCGCCATTCATTTGTCCTGTCCTGGCAATTTGAGACCCGTCTCTGCCCAACTTTTGGGCACACTCAGATTGCGTTCAGTGGCTTTTTCATGCAGACCGTTTGCCTTGGCTCAAGCTGTTTCCTAGGGTCTCTCAAAGGTTTGCGGAACCCAGACAAGCAGCACCTGGCTTGAGCGTGTCCTATATCTCTGGCTGAGCAGCTCTAAGCTGGCACTAGTGGCATCTGGCCTTGGTTAGTGACTTGGCTTCTCAAGGCGTTTCCAGGCACAACATGGGCAGCAGACATCTGCAGATTTCTTTCTGGCTCCTGCTAGGTGGCCCCGGGTAGGGCACAGGCTGTGGCTGAAGTAGACCGACAGCAGATCCCGTCCAAGGTGGTCCTGGGGTTGGTGCCCCCAGTGGCCAGCTTCAAAACGAGCTGGAGCATCACCTAGCCATCTCCAATTCTAACACACCCAAGGGGAGGATTGGGCAGGCATAGAGCCCTGCTGACGCAGATCCTGCTCTGTAGGATCAGACCCTGCACAACAACTGTTCCACTGTAGTCAAGGCCAGTCCTCACAACCAGTGAGTCCAAAGGTCAGTCCCTCCCACTGATGTACAGTTATCAACCAAGGCCCAACTACAAGAGGAGGGCACACACAACCCACACAAGGGACGCACCTGGAGAGCATGGCCCAGGTGACCAGAAAGACTGTGCCACTGAACCCCACAGCACAACTAGTACATAGGGCCACTCTACTAAGACTGGAAGACATAGCAGCCCTACTTATACATAGAAACAATACAGCCAAAATGGGGAGACAAAGAAACATGTCCCAAATGAAAGAATAGAACAAAGCTCGAGAAAAAGAACTAAGTGAAACGGAGATAAGCAATCTATCAGACGTAGAGTTCCAAACACTGGTTATAAGAATGCTCAATGATCATATAACAATGGAGATTGAAAACATAAAAAAGAACCAGTCAGAAATAAAGTATACAATAATGAAAACGAAGAATATATTACAAGGAATCAACAGTAGATTAGATGAAGCAGAGGATCTAACCAGCGATGTAGAAGATAATGTAGCAGAAAACACCCAACCAGAACAGCAAAAAGAAAAAAGAATCCAGAAAATTGAGGAGAGTTTCAGGGGCCTCCAGGACAATATCAAGCGTACCTACATTCACATTATATGGGTACCAGAAGGAGAAGAGAGAGAGCAAGGAATTGAAAACCTATTTGAAGAAATAATGACAGAAAACTTCCCTAACCTGGTAAAAGAACTGGATATACAAGCCCAGGAAGCACTGAGAGTCCCAAACAAGATAAACCCAAAGAGGCCAACACCAAGACACATCATAATTAAAATGCCAAAGGTTAAATACAAGGAGAGAATATTAAAAGCAGCAAGAGAAAAGTAGTTAGTTACCTACAAGGGAGCCCCCGTAAGACTGTCAGCTGATTTCTCAACGGAAACTTTGCAGGCAGGAAGGGAGTTACAGGAAATATTCCAAGTGATGAAAAGCAATGACATACAACCAAGACTGCTCTACCCAGCAAGGCTGTCATTTAGAATTGAAGGACAGATAAGGAGCTTCCCAGACAAGGAAAAGCTGGAGTTCATCATCACCAAACCTGTGTTACGAAGACTCTTAGAGGGACTTCTTTAAGATGGGAGGGGTTAAGGATGGGTGAAAGGTAAAGGGATTAAGAAGAAAAAATTGGGTGTTATGCAGTAGTCATGGGGATGTAGGTTACAGCATAAGGAATATAGTCAACAATATTGTAATAACTAGGGATGGTGCCAGATAGGTACTAGATCTATCAGGGTGATAGATGGGAACGGGGTTGGGGTCAGGGTGAAAAAGGTGAAGGCATTAAGAAATATAAATTGATAGTTAATACAGTATGAGGAATATAATCAACAATGTTGTAAAGATCATGTAAGGTGCCAGATGGGCACTGGACTTATCAGGGGGGTCATGCCATAGACTGCGTAGATGCTTGACCAACGTGCTATACACCTGAAGAGTTGAAGTAGAATAATATCGAATGTCAACTATAACTAAATATATAGGTATATATAGTCACCGGATGTGGAGTACAACATAGGGAAGATAGTTGATGGTATTGTAACAGCTATATAAGATGTCTTCCAGCTTGGGGGTGGGTTATCACTTTATGAGGGGTTTAAATGTCTAACTATTACGTTGGTTTGTACACCTGAAACTAATACAAAAATAAAAAATGAAATTAAAAAAATAAGACTTTTTTCTTCACAAATTCTTTCAAATACCGCAGGTACCAAAAAAATGTATACAAATTTTAACAGATGTTATCTATGTATTACTATTTGAAGTTGAATTGAATTACGGTAGCAATGTGCAGTATGACGTTCGTTCAAAAGATGGCATTAATTAATTGAATGCTAGCATCACCATGCGACAGGCAAGACAGTCAAAGAAAATGATGGAAGCACAGCTGTCTTTCGCACTTCCACGAATAGCTTGCCTCGATGAGGTTTTGCCAGGACAATGCGCAGGACAAGGAGGTGCAGCTGAGTTTTCCCCACATTCTCCTGACTTAACCTCCCTTGACTTCTACGTATGGGGGACCTTACTGAAATGGCATGCGCAGCGATTCAAGTGGACACTTTGGTCAACGTTGCACAAGAGTAGTTCCCCATAATCAGAAATGTCTGGACGCTAATGGTAACCACTTTGAGCATCTCTTGTAATTGCAGTAGTCAAAAGTGACTTGTATTCATCTTTTTTTATTGGTATATATTAAATATTACAATTTTAATAGTTTTTCTTTCTTAAAATGTGTATACATTTTTTGGGCACCCCCATATGTAAAAAACTATTTAAAGCAAAAATGTAATATTATCTATTAGTATTTTCACTATGTTACTTCACACACACACACACACACACACACGTTATATATATGTTATATACATGTTACTTCTTATACACACACGTATTCCACACTCACACATAGGCATACGTCATTTTATTGTGCTTTGCTTTACTGTGCTTTGTACAAATTGAAGATTACAATATTTTATTAATTTCAATGGTACAACAATGATACAACATTTATATGCCTCACTAAGTGATGACCACAAGAAGTCTAGTACACATCTGTCATTGTACACAGTTATCATATTTATTGACTATATTCCCTACGCTGTAAATTACATCCCTGCGACTTATTTTATCACTGCAAGTTGGTACTTCTTAAGCCCTTGCCCTATTTCAGCTCATCTCTGCACCCACCTCCCCTCTGGCAAACATCAGTTTGTTCTTTTACATATTGAAGGTTTGTGGCAATCGTGCCTCAAGCAAGTCTATCTATCAGTGCCATTTTTCCAACAGCACTTGCTCACTTCGTGTCTCCGTGTCACATTTTGGTAATTCTCCTAATATTTCAAACCTTTTCATTATTATCATATTTGTTATGGGATCTGTGATCACTGATCTCTGATATTACTATTTTAATTGTTTTGGGGAGCCATGAACCATGCCTATATAATAAGTGGCAACTTAATAAATATGTGTTCTGACTGCTTTCCCCCATCTTTCTTCCTCTCCTCAGGCCTCCCTATTCACTGAGACACAACCATATTGAAATTAGACCAATTTATAACCCTGCAATGGCTTCTAAGTGTTAAAGTGGAAAAAAGAGTTGTACATCTCTCACTTGAAATCAAAAGCTGGAAATAATTAAGCTTAGTAAAGAAGGCATGTAAAAAATCCAAGACAGGTCAAAAGCTAGGCCTTTTGCGCCAGTTAGCCAAATTGTGAACAGAAAGGAAAAATTCTTGAAGGAAATTAAAATGCTACTCCATGAACACGAGAATGATGACAAAGCAAAACAACCTTATTGCTGATAGGGAGAAAGTTTCAGTAGTCTGGGAAGATCAAACTGGCTTCAACATACCCTTAAACCAAAGTCTGATCCAGAACAAGGCACAAACTTCTGTTCAATTCTATGAAGGCTGAAAGAGGTAAGGAAGGTGCACATGAAAAGTTTGAAGCTAACAGAGGCTGGTTTGTGAGGTTTAAGGAAAGAAGCGACCTCCTTAACATAAAAGTGCAAGGTGAAGCACCAAGTGCTGATGTAGAAGCTGCAGCAAGTTATCCAGAAGATCTAGCTTAGATAATTAACGTAGGTGGGTACAGTATACTTTCAAGGTAGACAGAACAGCCTTATATTGGAAGAAGGTGCCATCTAGGACTTTTATAGCTACAGAGGAAAAGTCAGTGCTTGGCTTCAAAGCTTCAAAGGACAAGGCTGACTCTCTTCTTAGGGGCTAATGGAACTGGTGACTTTAAGTTGAAGCCAATGCTCATTTTCCATTCCTAGGGCCCTTAGGAATTATGCTAAATCTGTTCTGCTTATAAATGGAACAAAGTCTAGATGACAGCACATCTGTTTATAACATGATTTACTGACTATTTTAAGCCCACTATTGAAACCTACTGCTGAGGAAAAGAGATGCCTTTCAAAATATTACTACTTATTGACTGTGTACCTGGTCACCCAAGAGCTCTGATGGAGTTGTGCCATGAGATTAATGTTGTTTTCATGCCGGCTAACACAACATCCATTCTGCAGTTGATGTTTCAAGGAGTAATGTCGATTTTCAATACTTATTATTGAAGAACTATATTTCATAAGCTATAATTGATATACTGATTTCTCTGACGGATCTGGGCAAACCAAACTGAAACCTTCCGGAAAGGACTCATCACTCTAGATGCCATTAAGAACATTCACGGAAAGAGGTTAAAATATCAACATTAAGAAGACTTTGAAAGAGACTGATTCCAACCCCGATGAGTCACTTTGAGGGATTCCAGACTTCAGTGGAGGAAGTAACTGCAGATGTGGTGGAAATAGCAAGAGAACTAGAATTAGAAGTGGAGCCTGAAGATGTGATTAAGTTGCTCAAATCTCATCATAAAATTTTAATGGATGAGGAGGTGCTTCTTATGGATGAGTAAAGAAAGTGGTTTCATGAGATGGAATCTACTTCTAGTGAAGATGCTGTGAAGACTGTTGAAGTGACAAAAATGACTTAGAATATTACATAAACTTAGTTGAGAAAGCAGTGGCAGGGTTTCAGAGATTTAACTCCAATTTTGAAAAAAGTTCTACTATGGGTAAAATGCTATCAAACAGCATGACATGTTACAGAGAAATCGTTCATGAAAGGAAGAGTCAATTGATGTGGCAAACTTCATTGTTGTCTTATTTTAAGGAATTGCCACAGCCTGCCCAACCTGCAACAACCAGCACCTTTATCAGTTAGCGGGCCTCAGCATTGAGGGAAGACCCTCCATCAGCAAAAAAATTACAACCTGAGAAAGGCTCAGATGATGGCTAGCATTTTTAGCAATGAAGTGTTTTTAAATTAAGGAACATACATTGTTTGTTTAGACATAATGCTATTGTACACTTAATAAACTATAGTATAGTGTTAATGTAACTTTTATATGAACTAAGTAACCAAAGCATTCATGTGACTTACTTTATTGCAATATTCGCTTTACTGCAGTGTTCTGGAACTGAATTGCAGTATCTCTGAGGTTTGCCTGTATATCACTATATCATTACTTTGACCAAATGATAAAAAGAACATTTCATCATGAAGATACAGCAATTATCAATGTATATCTGCTTAATAATAGAGTTCAAAATACAGTAAGGAAAAAATAGACAGAATTAGAGAAAAACAAAATGCATAATCGTAGGAGCTTTTGAAATCCCTATCTCAGCAGTTGATGGAAGTAGGCAAAAAAAATCAGTAAAAATATAGAAGATCTGAAAAACACCAGACCAATTCAATCTAATTAAACTTATAGACATTACTTCTAAGAACTGCAGAATATACAGTATATTCAAGTGCACATTCTACATTTACTAAAACAGACCATACACTGGGCCATAAAACAAGTCTCAATAAACTTAAAAAGATTGAAACCATACAGAATGTGGTTTGTGACCACAATGTAATTAATTTGGAAATCAATAACAATAAGAGGGACAGAAAATTCCCCTACTTGGAAATTAAAACAGTTCTAATGTTTACATGGATCAAAAAGAAATCACATGAAAATTAGAAAGTATTTTGAACTAAATGAGTGAAAACAAAACATATCCAAATTTACAGTATGTAGCTAAAGTGGTGCTCAGAGAGATATATATGACTTTAATGTTTATACTAGGGGAAACAGTATAAAATAAATGATTAAAGTTTCCACCTTAAGAAATTAAAAAATAAGAGCAACATAAGTCTAAACAAAGTAGAAGGAAGAAAATGGAAATGGATGAAATAGAAAACAGATAGATAATAAAGAAAACGAGCAAAGGCAAAAGATGGTCCTTTGAGAAGATCAATAAAATCGACAAACCTCTATAGCTAGACTGATCGAGAAAAAAACCCAGAAATCAACACTAGCAGGAATGAAAAAGGGGTTCCCACCATAGATATTACAAATAATAAGATATGAGCAACATTATGCCAACAATTTGACAACTTAGACGAAATGGAAAAATGTAATGAAAAATACAATTTTACAAAACTGACAAACAAAATATAGAAAATTTAATAGCTCTATATTTATTGAAGAAATTACATGTATTACCAAAAATATTCCCCAAAGGAAAAACTCCAAGCCCATATAGTTCCACTGGTGAATTCTTTCAAATATTCAAGTAAGAAATAAGAAGGATCTTACATAAACTTTTTTAAAAAAAGACAGAAGGGAATATGACTGAACTCATTTTATGAGAATGGCATAATCCTAATACATACCAAAACCCGACAAAGACACTACAGAAAAGGAAATTACAGACCAACATCCCACTTGAACACAGATTTTAAAATTCTTAACAAATGTTAGCAAATCCAAGAATGCATATAAGGGATCATTATCACCACCCATAGTTCACCCCAAGAATGAGACATTTGTTTCATATTCAAAAAGCAATTAATGTAATCCACCATAAACACAATAAAGAAATGACATCAAAATGGAGAGACACGGACTGTTCTCGCATTCAATTCCCCCCACAAGAAAACCAACTAACAACTAACTACTCATGAACAAGACACCATTGTCAAAAGTCCTAGAACACAGGGGGTAAGGCTTAAGCACACTGCTGTACCACAGAGATTGAGATGGCCTATGCCCCAGGCAGGCAAAGAACTGCACTCAGAGCCCCTCAACCCACTCCAAGCCTACAGTTTCTTAAGTGAAAAAAAGAGAGCCAAAGGTAAACATCCAGCTATACCTCAGTGGTGTGGGTCACTATCTGGTAGGCCCACTTGGATCTAGGGCTTGGATCTTGGCAGACGGATTGCCCAAGTAGAAATCCTAAGCAATAGCTCTATTCATCTGCATAGCCAGGATGGTGGCCTATTCTGACCAGGGAACTTGGCAGGGTGTAGATCTGCCTGATTTGAGACCCCAAACAATGAGACTTGCTAGCCTTGGAGTGTGTTTTACCGCTCTGTCCAGGCAGGGAAGCTAATTTATAGTTCCACCTATTGCTGATTGTAGCTCCTGGCCCCCAACTGACCCACAAACCTGGAGCACCTTGGGAGCTGCTTAGCCCAGCAGCCCTAAAGCAGAGAGACTAGTCAGTGGACATAAAGAACGGTACTATATACTAATAAAGGGGTCAATCTATCAAGAAGATATAACATTTATAAACATTTATGTACCCAACATCAGAGCACCTATATAAAGCAAACACTAACAGAATTACAAAAAAAAAAAAAAAAAAAGAGAAAGAAAAAAAATGAACAACAATACAATAATAATTGAGGACTTTAATATCCCAACTCTCAACAGTGGATAGATCATCCAGACAGAGAATCAGTAAGGAAACAGAAGATTTGAATGACACTGTAGACCAAATGGACCTAACACACATATACACAATAAAGGAGGAAAACAATATGATCAATTAAATAGATACAAAAAAAGCATTTGACAAAATTCAACACCCATTCATGACAAAACAAAAAACATTCGCAGAAAACCAGTATACATGCAGCAAATAATTAGAAAAAATACAATTGAAAAAAAACCCTCCATACACAACAGTGCCGAAAATGATAAAATATTTAGGAACAAATCTAACCAAAGAAATCCAAGATATCCATATCGAAAAAGTACAAATCATTGAAATTAAAAAGGACTTAAATAAATAAAGACATAATTACATTCATGATTTGGAGAACTCTATATTGTTAAAGTGGCAATTCCTGAAGTTGATCTACAGTCAATAAAATCCCAAGCAAATTCTCAGTTTTTGTTGGTAAAAATTGACAAGCAGAATCTACAATGTATATATAAATGTAAATAACCTAAAAATAAAGTAATTTTCATAAGAAAAACGAAGTTGGAGAATTCACCCTATCTCATTCAAGTTTTACTATAAAGCAATAGTAATGAAGACAGTTCGTTATTGTGAAAAGATATACATACCGTGTTTCCCCGAAAATAAGACCTAGCCAGACCATCAGCTGTAATGCGTCTTTTGGAGCAAAAATTAATATAATACCCATCTTGTATTACATAAGACGGGGTATTATATTATATTATATTATATAAGATTGGTTCTTATATTATAGTAAAATAAGACCAGGTCTTATATTAATTTTTGCTCCAAAAGACGCATTAGAGTTGGTGGTCCGGTTAGGTCTTATGTTCAGGGAAGCACGGTATAAATGAAGGAACAGACCAGACTATTCAAAAACAGACCCTACACACAAACTGTCATTGATTTTCAAAAAAGGTGCCAAGGCAATTTCATTATGAAAAGGCTTTTGAATAAATGGAACTAAACAACTAGTATCTATCTACCTTACACCATCTACAAAAATTATCTTCCACTGGATCATAGACCTAAATGTTAAGAACTAAAACATTTCTAGAAGAAAACATATGCGAATAATTTTACAAGATGAGTCTGGAATTATCAGTTCGAAGGGGACCCTGTTAACCAAATCTGAGACAATTTGAACATGAAATAAATTAGGACAGTAATGGATTACATTCCATTAAATAACATTGGAATCCATGATTCTATATTATTAATTAAAATTGAAATAAGTGAATAAATAAATAGATGGGGGAGTAGGAAGGGCTCTTCCTTATTAGACTGATAAACATGGAACAAGTGGGAAATTCATCATCTTGCAACCATCATTGTCAACACTGGTTTGAGCAAAGACTCATCCACAGATATGAAAATACAGAGAGCTAAGTCTTATGACAAGCAAGATATACATGCATGTCTCAAAGCATCTCCCACACTGTTTATTAGTTGCAAAGGAAAAAAACAGGAATTTCCACTGGAGAGACCAGACAGTATTTTACCTAGGCAATCAAAATTACTGTCACCAGTAAAAGGAAGATGGACATTGTGCTTCAGGATGTGATATCCTGAGAAGAATATTTCACTTAAGTAGTATTCTGGCTAGGGATGTATTATCTGAATCTAATAGTGAGGATACATAGACAAATCCAAACTGAGGAACCATCCTCAGAAGTGTCAACATCATGCAAGATGGATGAGGAACTGTTCCAAATTAAAGGAGACTAAAAAGACGTATCAACTAAATGCAGTGTATAATTCTGGACTGGATCCTGTCTTAGAAGGGGAGAAAACACTTTAAAGGACATTAACGGGACAACTGACAAAACTGAAATTGGGACTGTAGATTAAAAATGAAAACAGTGAAGTTATTACTGTACTGTACATTGATAAATTAAGAGGTGAGGAGATGACATATGTATGCAATGTATCCTCAAATAATTCAGAAAATAAATATGTATATGTGGAGAGAGAATCAAAAAGCTAATGTGGCAATATGTTAAAACAGTGAATCTGGGTAAAAGCTACACAGGAGACAAGGGGGGGCCAAGTGGGGACAAAGGACACACTGTTAACATGGAGAGTATTGTTAGAACAACTTAACTCAGAAATTGGCAAGATGAGAGAGAGCTAAACCAGACTTAAACGCCACATTTTTCTAAACCACAGTTTGAGAGAAAAATCATTCTGGCAATTTCAGAAATTAATCCATATTCAACTCAAAAGGATCACATCTTACCGATTTGTGATGATGTCATCCCAGATGTTCATTGGGTCCATTTTAGCATCCGGATATCTGTTTGTCCAGGTTTTCAGAAGTCGCTTAAGGAGAACTTCAGAAGATAAATTACCTAAAAATAATATTAGAGGCTGACTATATGCACAACTCAATGACAAGCCCAACTTAGTAGGGCTGTCATTAGTAAACAGAAATTTAATTCAAATTTCTTGTAAAATTAAAAAACTTCCTCTGTTCTTTCACAACAGGCACACAAAGCTACCATATTAAATGTAATACATACATTCTGACATTAAAACTCAGTTTCTTAAGGATATAAATATGGGAAAATAAACATATAATTTTTACGTTTAGTAAATATTCACTTTATGTATGTACAATTCCAAAATCAAAAAAGCACTGAAAACTGAAAAGGGTTTCATGGGATTGCAGCCAATTTTCTTGGCAAAATCTGACCTGAGTCGGCCCAGGGCAAAGTCTCAGTTTGTGCAATTCATATGAATATTCACCACTTAAGCTAGAGATACATTCATTGTATTTAATTATGGAATACTGCCCCAGGCCCTGGTGTATGCACTAGGTTACATCACCATTATTATCATCATAATATCCAAAACTATCTGACCACAAGGATTTTATAATAATAATTCTCATGAAATTTAAATTTCACATTGCTAATGTTTAAAGCTATAGTTTTCTCTTTCTGCTGGTGGAAAGCAGTGGTTAAGAACAGAAGCTTAAATCACAGTTCTAGGTGCAAAATCTGGATCTTTCACTTAGTAGTGTGGGAAAATTATTTATTCTCCAAGCCTCTATAAAATGAGGAGAAAGAATCTACATCTCATAAGGCTGTTATAAAAACTAGGTAGTATAGAAAAAAGAGCTCCTGGAAGGTAGAAAGCATTTAATGAATGATAGGTCATTAACATAATGTGTACTTGAAAAATAATTCACCAAATTTAAAATGGAGAACAATTAGATATGAAAACCAACTTTCATTAGCACTCTGAAAAGTGTCTTTCATATTGTGTGTTAATTATTTGGGACAAAAATTAAAATTCAGATTTACAACTACGATTTGTTACTGTTACAAAGATGTGTTCTCCCTCTGACTTTGGGTGGCTCCTTATAAGCACAGGATAAAATCCACTCCTTGGTTGCAGAAAGACTTTCATAATCTAAGCACTACCGCCTGCAGCCTCACCACCCCTCAGGCCAGGACACCTGGCAGCCAGTCATAGAACTTTTGACACCTCAGGGGATGCTGCAGCTTTCTGTCAGGCAGGCACTCTGCAAGCCCCTTTCCCTAGTACACAATCAACTCAGGCCCCTCCTCCAGGAGCCTTGTGTACCCCTCTGTCCAGGGCAGGTTCTATCATGTGTTTCACGTGGGATCCTGTGCATGCTTCTATTTAAGCAAGTATCATATTGTGTTGGAATTAGTCCACTATTTTTAAAGCTTCTTCAAGCTGGGCAATATGTCTTATTTGGCTTTCCAACCCCAATGCCTAGAATAGTACTCGACCATTTACATTTATTCCAATAATCTCAAAAGATGTATTTGTAGAATACTCAAGGCAGAACTAAAGGCAGTTTCTAACCCATACATTAAGAAACATATACTTTCACTAAGCAAAAAAAGATGCTAAAACTCTTCTATAAATATATATAAAAAATGGTAGATTAAAAAAGTTACCTTGTTTACTTATAAAGCTGATGAACTCCTGAATTTCTATTAAAGTTTGTACAGACTGCAATTTGGTGAGTCTACTTCTGTGTAAAAGCACATCAATACTAGAATAGTTCTAGAAAAAAGGTATTTAGCATTGTTTATAAATCAACTTACTACTTTAAATTTTAATACAGTTTTCTAAAAGGTGAAATACAACCACCACCATACAAACACATCAGTTACACAATGTGGCTCAGAGTGGTTAATAAGTAGGTCATAGAAACAATTAATAAATGGTTTATATTTTTTAACTAATTTAGGTTTTCAAGTGCATTTTAGTTCATCAAAATCAATAAAATCAATACAAATGGGCTATCATTGCCTCTATTTGCCAACACTTTAAAAAAAATCACAACATCTTACAATGTAAATTGCAAAGTATAGAAGTCAATTCTTTGCTCTATAAACATTCTTTTGAGTGTACTAACCAACTTCCGAAAAGTTTAAAAATAATGAAGGACAATAAATGAGTATGCATCTATGATCAACATATGCCAATAATAAATGTTAATATATTCTGTACAACAACACATTGACGTGAAAAAAAAAAGCATTAAGATAAAAAACAGTAAAGAGAGATATCAGAAGACACTGGAAAACAGAATGAAGGAAATGGGTGGTATCAAATAAGAAATAAAACTTTTTCCTGTTGACTTTTTTACTCAAGAGTTTACTGACTCTAAAAATATCACAGAAATGGTACATTTCAGATTGCTATATCTGTATTACCTGTATAAAAATCTGAATGCAATTTTCGATATAATATTTGGCTCTCTCAACATCATTTTGTAAGATGTAAAGAAGGCTCAATTCCTGACTGTAATGAAGCTCTATAATAGCCTTCTGGAGCTCCTTGTTCACCGCCTCATCAATAAATGTCAGAAGGGACTGGTCATCCTCTCCTTGAAGCAGTAACTTCAGCTTGCTGCGGATCATGTAAGGTAGATAGGTCTCCTAAGGAACATGAGAATCGACTTGTAACTTCAGAAAGCCAGTTTTACTATGCCTAATTACTTTATTACTACCGTGTTTCCCGAAAATAAGATGTAGCTGGACCATAAGCTCTAATGCGTCTTTTGGAGCAAAAATTAATATAAGATCCGGTAATATATTATACCATATTATATCATATCGTATCATATTATACAATACCCGGTTTTATATTAAAATAAGACCAGGTCTTATATTAATTTTTGCTCCAAAAGACACATTAGAGCTGATGGTCCAGCTGGGTCTTATTTTCGGGGAAACACGGTGTAATACTCTTTGGTATAATTTTATAGATAAGGACTTAGAGACAAAGTGATTATGTTTGATACTCCAAACTTAAAACTATGATTTTTAAACATGTTCACCTGAAATTGCTCATTTTGTAACCACAAAACATATAGAAACATGTTATACAGAAAATAGGAACTATGTACTTTTAGCTGAAAGACAACTGGATGTTACAAAGTAAGGAATCTTTAAGCACAGCAATATTAGAGGGACAAGGAGAGCAGCCTTGTTCAGAAATTTGGGTGACCCTGTGAGTGGGGAAGCTGTCCTGCATGCCATTTATTTTGAAAGGGTTAGATAAAAGTGGTAAGAGATTTAACAAAACTATGGAGTTTGTGAGGAGTCAGGTTGCATAAGCATCCGAATAATTCAGAACTACTACCTCATTTTTGAAAAGTTTTATTAAACAACTTCGTTAATTAGAAAACACCTGACTATCTAAAATATTTATGTCAGGGTCCTCAAAAATAATTCTACCCACCTGATAAAATGGTTCACTCCACATTTTATTTAGGTCTGGAGGGTTATTACTATCAACATTGACTGTAGAACAGTATGCCAGGGATTTCCACTCAGCAAGTTGGTTGTAACAGTCAAGGGATGCAAGCCCCCAAAAACCCTTCTCGGCTTCTGTAGGCGCACCATCCACCCACACTTGTTTATTGAGAGCCTGGCAAAGAAAAGTTCCTAAGATTATTTTACAAAGTTAGAAAGAATACAAATGAAATACATTTGAAATAATGTAGGTAGTATAGTATTCATACTAAGGACAAACATTTTTAGGTTTATGACAAGAGGAGAGAGAAAGGAAAATAGAATTAACACTGAATGGAAAAGAAAAAATGAAAGGAATATTATAGTAACAAATAAATATAAAAACCCTAACCAAGTTTCCTCCCCGTTCTCCTACTGAGAAACTTACCGATGAAAGCCAGTTAACAAAATGAAGACTTTAAATGACACACAATTTGATTTAAATCAATACTATGAGTTATTTACTACTTAAAAAGTTCTTAGAATGAAAATGAGAAAATAGGACATTTACAGAAAATTGCAGAGAATTTTACAACCTGAACTGCAACTACTTGCTATACATTTACACTTGGATAGCTACTGACAACTCAAAACACAAAATGTACAAAATTGAATTTATAGTTAACTTCTCCAAACAAATTTTTGCATACCTCTTTATAAATTTTTAACTTGTTAAAGGAAAACAATCTACTCAAATAGAAATTATACAATACAAGCAGATACTGATATTATCTTAGTTTTACAGTACTTGGTAATTTATGAAATGCTTCCTTTTATTAAATGATGTTTTCTTAAAAAGAGTAAGAGATACAACAATAATTATTTATTTCAAATTTTGGTTATTATGAAACCAGAAACCATCCTCTGCTATTTGTGTAAAATCTAAGGAATAGAGCTGAAACATTATGAAGCTCTAAATTTTAAAGCTAAGTATTTCCATCCAGAGAACAAAAGTGTTTAAGCAACTGACATTTGCTAGAGATCAATTTTACCTCATTATACTGCTTAGCAGCTTCAGAATAATCACCTCTGGCTTCTTCTAATAATGCATTCTGGGTGAATTGCTTTGTTCCTATCTCACTGCTAAAAATGCCGCGGAGGACATCATATTCTCCAATTGATCTATATAGTCTATAAAACAAACCAAAGGGAAAAAAAGTCCAAATTAACGAACACCCAATATTTTTAAAGTATTTATTATAATGAAATAATACTTAATCAAGATATCTCACATTATTTAAAAGATATAATGGTTTTTTTAAATAAAAATACAGAATCTTAACAATTTTGAAATTACCATTAGGTTTTACTACTTTAGTCATACAGCAAGGCAGAAATTATTCTAAGGTGCATTTAAAGTGTAATCTGAAATGACAGGTTCACAATGTATAAATTTTGTCATTAAATAAAATTCTTCCCTGTTAATGGTACCATTAGAGTAACACTGCACATACCTGTGGGTGACCTATTTGGAATCTTTGTCTAGCTCTAAAATTTGGAAGGTAGTCAAGAACCCAGAAGTGAGTAAAAATTAATCCAGTACTTAACTGATGCCATGTTTTAATCCTTGTTCTATGGACAATCCCAATTCTATTGACAAGTAATTTTCTTACAGCCTTAGTATTTGCTAGAGCATTCTTTCATCCTTTCACATTAACACAAATCTGCTTGACCCCATCAATCCAGCTTTCCTCTTTAGAATATTCTAAAGTAAGTGTTTAATAAATTTGGTTCCTATTCGTTGTAAAATTTTTTATACCTTTTAAGTCTCAACACAAATGTCATCTCTTCCTGAACCTGTAGTCACCTGACCAGCCAGACGAGAATTGCTGCTTCTTTGGTTTTTCTGCAGTTTGGTCCCTTCCCAGATATGAAATCTCATGTATTTATATCAAAAGAACTACATCAGCTCTCTCTCAGAGACTACTGTTCCAAATTTGGATAAAAATCTAACACATATGGCTCTTTTATTGCCCCAATACATTGAGAGATAGAGGAAACAAATTAGAGGCAGAGGTGGGGAAGTAGGTTGTAGGATAACAGCTCACAGCTGAGAGCCCAAGAGAAGATAGCTACAAACATTTTTTAGGAACTCAGAATAGAAACCAGCCTCACACCCACCCTATACTGGCCCAAATTCCCTGGACTATGTATCTTATAACGTGGGCAAAACAATGACTGTGACATCAAGAAAAGGGTAAATTATGTTCTCAAAACTGTTTGAAATTTTGCAAAAATAATATACACAAAAGTATGAGGAAGTATTAACGTTTGAAAACAATGTTTAAATTTTAGGTGCTTAAAAGTGTGTGCTTCATTTACCCAATAAATACACAAGAGTTCTCACTCCCTGAAAATAATAAATACTGTATACAAAGTGTTACTTAGTGTTCACATACATCTGAAACAATAAGATATAAAAGCCAAGAGGCACTCTCTGAACTGCCCTAAAATTTATCTTGCTCCTACTTCATATGATGGTTAGTCATGCATATAAGTAAATACATTTCCTTCTGGTTGGCTAAGTTTTGTGAGTCTGTGAGAAATGTCTAATTCATATTTTAATTCTTCTCAGCACCTATCACAATGCCTTACTCACTCATATTGCTCAATTAAGAAAGAAAGATACAAATTACTATAAAACAGAGAAAAGTGCAATGTTTTCCGACCCTTTTACTTCTATCCCCTAGAATCTGATGATCTAAAAATCAGCACTATAAAGTAGGTTAAATGAAATTTCAACCGAATTAAATTTCAGACTGGCTACTGGCTTTATCCAACTGAATCCAATAGGCTTCTTAGAACCAGGTACTGGCTTTCTTATGATAAAACCTCAGGTAAGGGAAGAAGCAGATATAATGCAAAATGGCATAACTATAAAACAGAATTTGTTTTTCCCAAATAAATACAGTAATTGGACAAACTGTTCCTAAAAGTTTGAATCCTGTTGAAAATAAATCTCCTCTATTCAGTTTAGCAAACCAGCAAAAACATACAAAACAGTAGGAACTGTAAGTTACAGCTACACTTAACAGGAAACTAAACTTAGTGGCTAATACCCTTAACCCAAAAAGACTGTATATTGAAAAAAATTAAGGGGTGTTAAGAAATCTCTTTCCTTGACAAGACATTCCGTATCATGGCAACTATTCTTGACTCATGGAGTGGTACACAACCTGAACGGTTTTTCAAAAAATTTTGTAAGTGTTATTATTAACTTTATTTGTTCATTTTCTGCTAAAATGAAGCCAAGATTATGCTGTTACTTTGGTGAAATTCTGCTTTCTCCCAACAGTATGTGATGACAGAGCTTACTTAGCAAGTTCCATCCATCTGAGGACATCAGGAGGGAGGCAGGGTCTCCCCCGAACTCGTTTGGCAGATGGTTCTTGAGGCACCAGGTGGAGCAGGGCCTCCTCAAGAAGGTGGATACCTATGGGCTGCTGCAGACTGGCCAGGCAGCCAGCACTGACAGAGGCTGGCTCAAGGCTAAGCAAATCTGTGTGCTGGCAACTGATTTCCTGTGAAAGCATAAACACATGTAGCTATTTAGCCTCTGGTACTCTGACCATATCTTTACAAGTGAATAATTAATTTCACTACACATAAAAGAAAGTTTAAATGTAAGTAGTGATATAACCAAAAGTTTCTCTGTGTAATTCTATTAAATGTTCCTCAACATTCAATTGGCTCAGAGGAGGAAATGACCTTTTATTTTCACACTTCCAATTCAGGGATTAATTTAAAACAAACAAAAACCATTAGCAAAATAAGAAGATCTTTATCTATACGCTATATATTCAAACAACAATTGCAGTTTCCAGGAATACTGATCTTTAACAGATGAGAAAAGCAGCTGAAACACAAAGATTTCATGTTCCATTACCATAAAGTATGTACACTCATTTCCGTTACTCTATTCAACACCTTTTTTTCCATCTCTTTCCACCCATTGGCTAACTTATTCGATAATACTGAGTAGAGGATTTCAGGAATTATTACATAGACCTTTACTTTGTAACTCTCAGTTTGAGAGTCCTACATACACCAAAATAATGAGGAATAAACCCCAAATCAATATAGAGAATATGAATAATTCCTCCTCAAGCAACCCACATCCACATCAGCCTCTTGCCAACCCCCTCACAGCTGTGCCATGCATGGGCCACATACTAAGCCTGACCAAGTTATCACCAAAGCAACTTCAGTTCTACATGAGGGGTCTTGGAAGAATACATATTGTCCAAAGCAAGCAAGCAAACAAAAACATTTGACACTTAGAAGGAACCAGTGGTACAGGAAAGAAATCCAAATAAAATTCTATTTTAATTAATAACATAGCAAATGATCCTAAGTGTCAGATTTTGAGATAACACCATTCTAATTTGGACAGGGAAGCCCAGAATAAGTACTATTTAAAAATATACATAGGAGGTCACACAATTAAGTTCGCGAACTCATCCTAGAAAATGTGCTCCATACCTCAATGCTGAATTATAACTACAGTCACCTTCGAAGTGCTCCCTTGGGAAGCTATGCACTGACGCCAGTGCCTAGTCCACCCTTCAAAGCAATTCTGGAACTCTTTTTCTTGAATGGCCATCAGTGCTGTTGTCATATTACCCTTAAATATCATCAAAGGTCTTGAATATCATCAAAATGTCTTCCTTTCACTATTTCCTTTATCTTCAGGTAAAGAAAGAAGTCATTGGGGGCCAGATCAGGTGAGTAGGGAGGGTGTTCCAATACAGTTATTTGTTTACTGGCTAAAAACTCCCTCACAGACAGTGCTGTGTGAGCTGGTGCACTGCTGTGATGCAAGAGTCATGAATTGTTGGCAAAAAGTTCAGGTCGTCTAATTTTTTCACGAAGCCTTTTCAGCACTTTCAAATAATAAACTTGGTTAACTGTCCAGTTGGTACGAAATCATAATGAATAATCCCTCTGATATCGAAAGAGGTTAGCAATAGTGTTGCAACAAGTTCGTGAACTTAATTGTCAGACTGTGTGTGTCTATATATACATAGAATGTATTTTGAGCTGTGACCACTTTTATTTACTCTGTTTAAAATCAAACAGAAAACAAACAGCAATTCTGTTATACACAAAACATTTTCAAAGTATAGCATTTGTACAAGAGAAGGACTAAGAACAGCATGTTTATAGAGATCCAAGAACAAGGGTAAGTTAAGTGCCTCACAAAGCTTTACTCAGGAGGGGCCACTTCATAATCGCTGGCTCTAAACAAAGTAACAAAATTCTTTAGCAGGTATTTTAGGAAATCATGAAGATAATTCAGTAACAAAGCAAGGCTCTTCCAATCCAGAGGTACATAGGCCAACATCGCTCCAATGCACACACATAACCTTAGCAGTTGTAGTGCTCCCTACACCTGGGATATGGGTGCACTGGGGTGATCTGTAAGAATTCCAGCACACTGCGGCATCTCGTTGGTAGATCAGCTGGGTGCTCATCGTCACACTGAAGTATTCCTTTATCCCTGCCAAAATTCATTAATAGCATACTCCTTGTCTGTGTCCTGGAGATTTCTTGTTAATTTGCATAATCCTATAGAATGGAATCCACATTTTTCTTGGCAGGAAGATAAAAGAGCTGTTTGTGTTGGGTAATCAAGTCCCAGTCTTCTTTAACTTCAACTCTGTTCATGAATGTTTCCTCATTTTCAACAGGCTCTTCTTGCTAGGTGGCTGAGGTTTCTCACTGGTACGGTCACCATCTCCACTTCCAGGTGTGTTGTGTTTGTTCTTTTTCGCTTTCACTTTACCATTTTTCTGTTGCAGACCAGATGTCCTTTCCTGGAGCAGCCCCTCTCATCTTCCCCTCTGCATATTGCTCCTGATTAGCCTTTTGAAGTTCTCGCTGTTTCTGCAGATTGGTGTCTACATATTTGAGTCCTTTGCTTTTGGAAACCATTCATCCCAATTTTTATTCCAACCACTGTAATGTATACAGTATTTCAGTTGTTTGCCCCTTATGGCAACCTTTACACACTTTACTTCATAAAGAAGAGGCCCATGAAAGCACAGCACTCGCTCACCCTCCTGGAATTTGGGCTTCAGGTCTGCTTCAGCGCCATTTATAGGGATTCACTGCCGCCTCCTCATTCTCCCACCAGATGGACTCTAAAATTAATATATTTTTAATTTTCAATCAATCCCCTCATTCTGCAAATATTTATTGAGTGCCTTCTACATTCCAGACACTATGGTGAACAATGTTGTTTCTGACTGCATGTATCTTAAGATCTATTCCTATTTGCCCATGAGAACTTTTTCATGAAGTGGCTTTAATGAATAAACAACTATTATTGGGATTATCATTCCTTTGTATTTAAATGTGTACTCCTAATTTAAATGAATCTGGTAAATCCATTTTCAAGATTGACTATTCTGTATGACATTGTTGAGGTAATCATTTCACTTTACAAAGAATGATTTACTAAGCAAAAAACTTGAACCAACCAACCAATTTCACTTCTTATAAATTCCAAAACAAAGTAATGAAGCCTAATTTTGAAAATGTTGACTGTCTACTGGAATTAATAACAATACTTCTTATTTTAACCTTTATCTTATTGTATTAGGTGAACGTAGGGGCCATCTCTTTGTTTCAAATATTCCATAGTTCTTAAATAGAGATTTGCAGATAGAATACGCTCTACAAGTGTTTTTGTAAAACAATTCAAAATTTTCTATAAAGTTCAAACAAGCAATGAATAGCATAAATGTAGGGCATCAAATTCACGTCTGTTTGCCAGTCACTGACTGTGTCATGGGAAAATGGCTGAATGAATTTTTCTTCCAGTTTGAAGGATGTAGTTAAGATAGTCTGTCAAATACAGGATATGTCACACAAAAGAAATGCACTGTGGCAAGTTCTGGTACAGCGTTGGCATCTCAAAGAGATAGCCATCCTTGCTAGAAAAATAACTAACGTGAATGTTATGCCAAATGTACTATGATTCCATGGAGAGAGAAAACAAATCATTGTTTCAGATATGAACCACAAACAGAAAGTCATAACAGCAAATGCTGCAAATTGCAGGCACTGACTTGCATTCATGTTGCTTTTTCCATGGTCAATGTCAAAAGCAAGCTCTATGGTGAGTACAAGACGTTATTTATTTAGTTGGTGACAGATAATGAGTCTCCTAAACAACAATGGAAAAACTTGTTTTTTTAAACAAATATAGAAACAAAACTAGGAATTGAGATTTTAAAAATCACTTCAGAATACAATGTAGAGAGAAACTTTTTAATACTGGCTGATTCAATACAGTCACTCAAACCTTACCTTTAGTGTGGCCAGGAGAAAAACAATAAGGGAATTCTACTTGTAAATTATAAACCAATAAAAACAGAACTATTAAAAAAATTACTATATTTATAGTTTCATGCTACATCAAAAACAATAAAACAGAAAAGCCAAGTACTTCATCTCAGGGAATCATTAACCAATTAGTTTGTAAACTAAAGCTACTAATAACATTTAAAAAATAATTTTTCAATTACTTCAGGGAGATTACTAGTTACAAAAATACTAAAATGAACCGAAAAGATTTTGACTGAGAACTTAGTAATGATCCACATTTTGAGTGGCAAAGAAAATAAACATTTCTTACGTGAAAAGGTAGTCTTCCGGTAAGTATGTTTCAGTAGTAACTGAAAGTATGCCTACATTAAGTGCTCTGCTCAAGCCATAGTCTTAGAAAGGTCTTTTCTGACACTCCATCTAAGCAGTATCTATAATGGTCCACATACCTCACCCTGACCAAAAGGCTGTCTTACCTGCTTCATTACTACCCTACATTACGTTAGTACTTCTATGTCACTCAAGCTCTATGACATCTACTACTACTACCTCATGTTATATTCTGTATTTATTATCTGTCAGTCATCTAGAATGTTTTTGGGAGGGCAGAGATCTGTGCCTCTTCATCACTGTGTCCCCACCACTTAGAACAAAGTCAGGCATGTGCTCAATCAACATCTATTGAAGGCAGTTAGGAGGAAGGAAAGAATTTGGTGAAATACTACATAAGGAAATACAACTAAACAACCTGCAGGGTTTAACCAAAACACTGAAGGGATTGGTTATTAAAACTCAGAACACTTTAATACCAAGTTTGATTTCTGATTATTCTGTCATATATAAGATTTTTTTAAAGTATAAATAAATTACATCTACCCATTGGGAAAAGGTGATCAAAACAGAGTGTGTCTACTCTGTTAAATACCTTGTGTTTGAACTTGTGAAACAAATGAAGTTGTTTTGATATAGTCACAGGAAGGCAAAGTCAACAATGCATATATTATGAAGTATGTGTAGACTTTTACCTGGATACAAGAGATAAAAGGTGGAAAGAAAGAGACAGTGGTGTTAAGAAAATGATTGAAGTCCTGGAGCAACTTTTGAACAATGTTGTTTTTTTCAGACATAGTCTTATATTTATCCATCTCTTTTATAATTCCAGAAAATAAGCTGCCAAAAAGCTGCTTTGCAATTATTGGGTCTCTCTGTAAAACAATCAAAACAAAGACAAATCAGGATCTGAAGTAAAAATGCTGTAATATACCAACTACCAGAGCTTTAATTGAAAAGCCAAACTGTTGCAAACATATCTACTAAACATTTCAATCTTATTTAGAAAGTTTTAACAGGTTAGAGTATTAACAAGGAGAGTATTTGGAATTTAACCAAATACATCTGCTTGACATGTCTTGTTAAAAAGGCTTGATAGCATGGATTTGGGATCCAGAGATATGAACTCAAAAGCTGGCTTAATCACATATGTGACCACGTATCTTAACTCCTGAATGAGGCTGGGCCTTCAGATTCTTCATCTTTAAAATGGGAAAAACAGAACACATCTCATAGGGTTGTGGTAAGGATTAGCCAAGATAATGAATGCCAAGTGTTCAGTGAAGTAACTGAAAAAATCTTGGAGAAAGATTAGATTTTTAGGTATTACCCTTACAATAGCATCATTGTAAAGCTTAATAACTGATGAGGGTGGCCGGTTTGCTCAGTGGTTGAAGCACAGTGCTCATAACACAAGGTCACTACTTCAATTCCCACATGGGCCAGTGACCTGTGCCCGCCATAACTAGATTGAAAACAACAACTTGACATGGAGCTGATGGGTCCTGGAAAAACACACTGTTCCCCAATAAAAATAAAAAACAAAAAAGAAAAAAGAAAAGTGATGAGTTTCAATAAAACACCAGTTGTAATTTTCAAAGTCCCATTATTATGACAATTTAAACTGTTAAAACCATCAGTAGCCATTTTTGTGTTTTTCATGTTTGGGGTATTCATCTCTAACAGCACACTACCTGATCTTTTATGATTTAACCCTCACATTCCATGACCACAGGAACATTGCCCTTTATTTGTGTCTGTAACACCGGTATTAAGAACAATTTCTGGAATATAATATCGATATTTTTTTAATGAAGGCATGAGTACATGAATAAGTAAAATTTAAAAATTACTTTGAAAAAAAGATATAACTGAATAAAAAGTGGAATCTGACTTGTTCTTTGTTTAATAAGTAATGGATTTGGCTTATAAAAAGTTATACTAGTTGCTACATAAAATTTTAGAAAATACGGATTAGAAAAAGCAAAACTAAATATCACCCATAATTATACTACATGATGATAGTCACTGTCATGGTTGGTCTCTTACTGACATTCACACTTTGTTATATGGTGTCTAGTGTTTGGTAACCTGTTTTTTTCACTTAACATGGGGCAGACAGGTCTTCATGTCTACAACCCCCTGATTTTTTTAGACTTATGTACAAATTCCTTCATTTTCGAAGGAGCTCCAAATGCTCATTCTGTTACAATAACTGCAGTAATCAAGATAAATAATGTCTTCAGAGCAATAAGATGCTGCTGTTGGACATATCCTGTAACGGCTAGTTTACACGCTCTTCTTTAATTCTTTTTTTTTTTTAAAGATTTTTTTTTTATTGGGGAACGGGAACAGGACTTTATTGGGGAACAGTGTGTACTTCCAGGACTTTTTTCCAAGTTAAGTTGTTGTCCTGTCAATCTTAGTTGTGGAGGGTGCCATTCAGCTTCAAGTTGTTGTCCTTTCAGTCTTAGTTGTGGAGGGTGCAGCTCAACTCCAGGTCCAGTTGCCAGTTGCTAGTTGCAGAGGGCACAGCCCACCATCACTTGCGGGAGTCGAAACCGGCAACCTTGTGGTTGAGAGGACGCGCTCCAACCAACTGAGCCATCTGGGAGCTCAGTGGCAGCTCAGCTCAAGGTGCCGTATTCAATTTTAGTTGCAGGGGGCACTGCCCACCATCCCTTGCGGGACTCGAGGAATTGAACTGGCAACCTTGTGTGACAGCCCACTGGCCCATGTGGGAATCGAACCGGAAGCCTTCGGAGTTAGGAGCACGGAGCTCTAACCACCTGAGCCACCGGGCCGGCCCTTCTTTAATTCTTAATGGCAGTCCCAGGAGAGCAGAGGAGGCCTCATCCGTTGTATTTACAATTGCATCCCACTGCTTAAAATAATCCCTGGCATACAGGAGGAGTTACTCCAGATATTAACATTTGTTGAGTAAATAAAGCATTGGAATTTGAAGAATTAACAAAAATTTAAATAAACACATTCCTCCTTAAAGAATAGAAAAAAATGTAGTCATGTTTTTTCAAAACAATATTCACCATCTTATTTTTTCCAAGTACAAATGAGATCAACTGACTTGGACATGGGTTTCTCAACAGTCTCAGGCTTGCTAACCTACTACTATCATTATGTACCATATCTCTCTCTAGTGTGGACAGAAGTAAATCACGCTTAGGAGATTTATTATTTATGAGGCAGTGGTGTGAGCACATGTATGCAAAGCATCATAAAAACTGGGAAATAGTGGAAACAGAAAAAGCACTGGACCAGGCATCAAAACACAGAGGGCATTATCCTTGCTCCACAACCGGTGAGACATATGGCTGTGGCCATATTATCCATTCTTTGCTATCTTTCAATTCTTCATCTGTAAATGTGTCTCATAACTGCATTAATGTCACAAAATTATTGGGAGATTCCAATAAGAGAATGTGAAAGCACTCCATAATAACCAAGGGCTGTACTGTGATGGTAGTTCCGTGAAACTATACATTGAATAAAACTGCATGAAAATCACACACACACACACACATACACACACACGCACACACACACAAATGCAGCAGAAAATCAACATCTGCAGTCTAGTTAATACTGTTGTACCAATTATTATAGGCCTTAATAATGTACTACAATTGTTAAAGATATCACTATTGGGGAAAGCTAGATGAAGGGTACATGGGACACTGTACTATTTTTCTATAATTCTTTATTCCTGTCAATCTATAATTATTTATATTCAACAAAAAGGTTAAAAAACAGAAAGGGCTATGAAGATATAACCTATCATCACAATCAATGTAAGTATTGAAAACTTAAGTACAATAAAATATAAGGCATTGTATTTCAGTACCTAGCATAATGCTATGTACTACATATTACAATACTCTTTAATTTAAAAAACTATTTCAATAAAGTCAAAGGAATCTCAATCAGGCTTTTGGGGGATAAGTATCCTGTGTTTGACAAAGAATTCAGCTAGAAAACTTCATTCACTCTCAATACTTTTACATACTAATGACAGAAAGATATTTCCAATCTTCTGCTATTAAGAGAATTAATAGAGAAGTATAGTGATCCCGCTGATAAACTGATAATCTGATTCCATGCTTTCCCAAAAGGATTTTATATAAGCAATGATTTAACTGGCTTAGTACCTTCAAGTTTACAATGATTGTTTTACACATTCTTTTATTCTAACATTGGTAAGAAAAACAGATTTCACTCTCTGACTTTATAGATGAAAACACTGTGGCTCTGAGTATTAGATCTTTTAACCAAGTCCATTGTTTCAGGACAAAACAACACCTCATTTATGATATAGTATAGCCTCAACTATGTGCACTTTTCCTTGCACATAGTAGACCCCTGTTAAAACATTTAAAACCCGTTAAAACAGTTTTTATCATTGTCAATAGAAAATGCAGTGTTCAAGGACCTACCTGGGCCACAGCTTGCAAGGGGGTGATCAGATTGCTGTATTTAATCTGAATGTCGGGAAGGTCTCCTTGACGGTAACTTCTGTACAAAATGACTTGGGCATCGTGCTTCATTTTTAACTCACTCTTGATCTCCTATAATTATTAGAACCAAAGAAGGAAGATTTAAATTCTTACTTAAGAAAATCAGCAGTACATGAGTTATGAAACTGTCAGTACCCATTTTTAACATAAAGATGAATCAATGACAATTTTTATCCAAAATGGTTTAGTCACTATGCTTCACCAGTCTATGGTAAATGATAAATCCAAAAGAATAATCACTATGGCAGATGAGCACTGAAAAGATTATTTAAACATTTATTACAAAGTAATCTGTGTATCTGTAAAATTAAGAGAACTTGATTAAAACTTTTTAAAGCCATAAATCTGAGAGCTACATTTCCTTGTAATTACCCTTAGAATAAACTTTGGCTATAAGGCCCAGCGTGATCACTACAGCCCTTCAACGTCCCGGTCCTCCAGGCCTTTGCTCATCTACTCAGGCCAGTCTGGGCATTCTACCTGCTCCTTAATCAGCACCCAACCCATGACTCTCCCCCATGCAAGGCCATGGGTACCTGCTCATCTCTTTGCCTAGAATGTCTTCCTACAGCTTTACACTTATCATTTGGTTCCCATCTCAGATATCATCTCTTCAAAAAGGTTTCCCTCACTACCTCTTTTAACAGTTCTCTCCAGATGTGCTCATCACTTGGTGAATTTCCGACACTACATGTTACTATCTTAACTCACCTCTTTTTTTGTCTGTTGTACACACTCTACTGTAGCCTCATCAGTGCTTCTATTACACTCACCTCTATACCAGTAGCATTTAGTGCCAGACATTGAGCACAATGCTCTTAACAAATAAATGACCACAAGTACATGGCCTTTGGATGCCCGATCATTTCCATGCCATTCTTAATGAGTGGTCAGCCACTTCAGATTAGAACATCTATGTCAGAGGGAATGCACAGACTCACGCAGTAAGCCATTCTACATTTCCTAATGACTAAAAAACCTTCATATCAGGCCAAAATATCTCCCTGCAATTTCTATCCAACAATACTGGTTTTATCTCTTCCTTCTGCTGCTTAGTTATTGTTATTTCCTTCAGGTATGCCTATTTAGTTTTTAGGGTTTAATTAGGAGCTACTTTTGTGAATGGGCAAAACAGAAGGTCCTCCAGGTGTGGTGGGGCCAGTGAGAAGGAGTGTGAGATAATCTTGGGACACTGATTTTGGACCCTAGTCCTCAAAAGAATAGTTGTAGTTACAGAGACAACAGGAAGATGAAAAGTACATTTTCCTTCCGCAGAAGATAAAGTGAAACCATTCAATAACTTCATACTCAGAGTTGGAAGTTAATTAAGTGGTTAAGGATTTAAACTGAATTAGAACAAAGATAGGGTTTTTTACTCACAATCTAGTCTTTCTTCCTTGAAAATTTTGTTGTTAACTACTGATTTGTAACTAAGATTGAAGCTGTGTCTAAACAAAGTATTTCACTGTTGCCACATTTTGAGAAATGTGCCTATTAATTCATAGCACGCTTGTGCCTCAAATCACTGCTTTTAGCAGTTAGTTCTGGACTATTTGCCTACTCTGCCCACCTTTTCTTCTGGGACGAACATTCCCTTCCCATCCAGGTACCTCCAATAGAGTGGCTGGTTATAATGTGTCCTCACTGCTTCGACCATAGCTTATTGGTCTCACAGTGGCCCCTGACCTGAGGAGGGTCAAGGCTCTGGCCTTGAGGTAGAGAGTGGGGCAATCCCTTCCCAGCAGCTAAAGTTGTAAGATGTAAAATTCAAGAATAATTGGTGGTCATGGTTCCACCACCTGGATAAAGGTAGTCTGTTCAGAAAGAAGAACAAAGCCAAGCTGCTGTGAGAGGCTAAAAGAAGGGGCCGAGATGGGGTCCTGCGAGTACCTGTGAGCCAGGACACACCACAGATTCAGAGGATGCCCCACACGTTTTACTCCAAGATCCCACGACCTCATCAGCGAGTCACGAATGCCCCTTACATCTATGTTAGTTGGAGGAGACTTTGGTTCATTAATAACTTTAACTTACATAGTGTTAGTGCTGCTTCTGTGATTTTGGTTTGTAGACTAATATTGGAACCAGTATCTGGCAGGAAGCTTATTTCCTTAGTATATAATAGATATTTCTGACCAAATTTTTTAAAAAGATACAAACCTTCTCTCGTTTTTGTTCAACAACACTTTTTTTCGCATAAATCAAACTGAGCTTTTCTTGGTCCTTTAAAAATCGTCTACGTAATCTTAATATGTCCGTCCGATTGTCTGTACCTGAAGAATACAAAGCAGGTTTGTTACAGTTGGCCAGCTTGACAATTGCAGTTGACTTTGCCTCTTTCCCAGAATCCCCTAAAACAAGTGAGATTGTTTGCGTATCATCATTTTTTACTTCTTAAGTTTTTCTTTTTTCGTTTTAAATAACACAAGCCTATAAAGAACTGAGAACAGCAGAGATGATAACTACTTTTGGAAGCTAGAGAACAGAAAGTTATAACTAACTCAATCCAATCCCAGTGCTGTGATGGAGACAATGGGGCCAGAACAGTGACAGCGGAGACTTGAAGTGCTCAGAGCCTGGAAGCAGTAGGCACCTCCAGAGAAGGGGAGGAAAGTGAGGCGAACATAGGTGGGGTGGTTTGAAAGAACAGGCCCTGATACTGCCAGTACAGAGTCTGGGGAGTGGACACAGGGCATGTGAGAGGAAAAGGCTAGCATGGCTGGAGGCAGAGGAACTACAGGGACCATGAAAACATTTGGAATCTGGAGCTGCCTCCTCCCACTTGGCCTCCTGAGTGCTGGTACCCAGGCCATTAGCCTGCAGGCAGGAGACTGGAGATTTTGCTGCTGGATAATCAACCAGCACAAAAGAGCAGACAGAGATATAGACATATCAGGAGTTTCAATGTCTCGGTTCAGCTCGGTGAAGACCACAGTCAGTACAAACTCCCAATTTGTAGCTATTCCTAATACCTTCTTAGTGCGCCACCTGGGAACACATGCAAAAAGCCAAAAATAACCACATAGTTTGAAGAAAGCTTCCAAATTAAAAAACACAAACCAAAATAAATAGGACAAGAGCAACTGTTGAAATCAGGCCATGTAGGGAAAATTGTTTTTTAAGTTATCATTTATCAGGAAGATAAGAGTAGACATTGCAACTGTGGATCAAGTACTGAAAGGATGTTCAGAGAACAAAAAAAGTGCATGAAATGTAAAAATATAATATCATAACATAAAAGCAAGGGTTAGAATATAAGGTTGAAGTTATTTCTCAGAATACAGAGCAAAAAGGAAAACAAATAGAAAATTAGGAGGATAATCCAGAAAACAAATAGAAAATTAGGAGGATAATCCAGAAGAACTGACCTCCAAGCAATAAGATTCCAAAAAGAGAAAACTGAAATGAGGAAATCATCAACAAAATCACCCAAGAAAACATATTCCAGGACTGGAAAATATGAGTTAGCAGTTTGAAATGGCCCTAGAAAAACGGACTAAAATAGACCTGAACCAAAGAACACTTTTGTGAAATTTCCTAAAACTGGTTTAAAGAGAAGATCCTAAGAGTGTCCACAGAGAAAAGATCCAATTCTTACAAAGGATCAACAAAGAGAATGACATCAGGTTTCTCAACTGCAACCCTGTGGAGTAGGAAACTTTGATGAGTTCACACTCAGAATTCTACAGCTAAACTACCTATTAGGTGTGAGTGCCACCAAAAAGCAAGGTTTGGTATCAAAGTATCAAAAAAAGCTTACTGCTTTTGACCCCTTTTCTTAGGAAGCTATTTGAGGAGGTGTTCTACCAAAAATGAACTAAATCAAGGAAGAAGAATAAGACCCAGGAAAGGTAAACAGACCCTCAGGATGTGGAGGTGGTCTCTAGATGATAGCTAAACAGACATCTCAAGACTAAGTAGCCTAGAATGAGGCAGCTCAGAGGCTCCAGGAGAGATTTCTTTAAGAACCTGAAACATTTATATGTTGGGATACAATAAAACACAACTGTACAACTCACAGGAAATTTGGTGATAAACGTGTAGAAATGTAAGCATCTAACCAAAATAATTAATGCCCTGGAAAAATTATACAAAAAGGAAAAATAATGATAGAATCATTCATGGTTCAACCACAAATAGTAATTATGTATTAAAAATAAAAGGAAACTGAGAACTGATAAAATGAAGACTAAGACATAATTTTATCAGAGGATGAGGCACAGGAAGAATTCATTGTGAGTGTGTGTATGATAGATGGGAGTAAAGAACAAGAGAGGGAGCCAAATCTTCAATGTCCGTAATGCGAAGCCAAAACAGAATGACTGAAAGAAAAAAAAGGTCATAATATAAAGACTCTTTGGAGAGACGGAAGTAAATATCAAACACTGGCTAAAAGGGTGTAAGTGGTTGTCCCTAGGATTTGGGAAACAGGTACAGAGGGTTGCTATTTCTTCTAGCAAGCTTTGGAAAAGTATTTGACTCTTTAAACTGTATTCATGTATCACTCTGATTGAAATAACTAAAGGAAACTGAAATAAAGAATTGAAATAAAGAATTAAGTAAAATAATGGTTGAAAAGTGGTATTTTAATTAGGTTATAACTTCAAGTTTTAAAACTGTATTCCCTTTCAATGATAATAAATAGTTATCATAGTAAGTATTAATTCACCATATTTTATGAACCTCCAAATGTTCTTCTTTAGGCAAGAAAATAAATACACAAACTTCAAAGAAGACAGGATGTGAAATATTTTAAATCTACAAAGGTACACAGGGAGATTTAAACATATTAATTGAATTGCTATTACCACTTATTTTCCCTACTCAGTTTGATGACTGAGATTTTTCAAATCCTTATTAGAACTTTCAAGGAAAATGATTTGAAAATTAGGTTTCACCTCTTAATTTCTATACATGGTCCCCCAATTCTACCTACATCATCTGTGACTTTTTTTTTTAATTATAAAAATGTAGACAGGGTAAAACTGTGCAACAATTTGTGCTGTGGACAATAACTGCTGTCATCCTCAGCAATATAATTTGTTTCTGAGTCTCATCTCATTCAATAAAAAATAGACTAGCCCAGAGTCAGTCACTAGCAATCACCATTAAGTTAGTTGACTGTAGACTGCCCCAAATGCACACCAGTTTTTAACATTCTACAGAAAGCTGCACATGCCCATGGGTTTCAGATGAGCAGGTGTAAAGGTCAGAGAGACAATTTATAAGCAATGGGAAGGTGACAGTCACTTTGGGACTTCATTTTAACTTTGGGACTTCCATAATCAAAGTTACATGAAGGACACAACCATGCACTCTTGGTGGATCATACATCAGTTTGATGAAAAATAGTAAAGAACGTAAATAAGAAGACTGGTGAGAAGCAATCAAATGTGGAGGAAAAGACAGAGAAGGAGAGGATTCATTAGTCCTCCGTCAAACTCAAGAGTTATGAGCAAAAAAGAAGGCTAGATACATTTACCTCTCTATATTAAATTCAGAAAATTGTGCATGGCCACAGGTTTGCAACATAAAAGTATGAAAAAAGTGGCTGGGAGTAAGAAAACTATTTTGTGTGTGTTTTTTTAGTTCCTACAATTAAATAAAAAGGAATATACCCTGTTCCTAATTTTACTTCTATCTAAATTCATGTTGGCATTTACCCAAGATTCTGTCTTGGGACCTTTCCTAATTTCGCATTTCCTTCCTCTGGGCTTTCACTCACTCCCAGAGCTGCAATTCTCATAAGGAGGTAACTTTCAAACTGACCTATACCCCAGCCCTCTCTGCACTGGATCTTCGAGCTCTGCCAGCACTTCTC